>NW_027211862.1:0-300000 GCF_036971445.1 Narcine bancroftii | reverse complement strand
AAATCCAGCAAATGCTCCAACCTGAATTCCAATACATGAACACATAGCACAAGATCCAACCAGAACTCTGATACAAGAAAACACAGCACATGCACCAACTGAAATATCAATACATGGATGAACAGCATGTACTCCAACCGGAATTCCAATACACGAACGCATAGCACATGATCCAACCTGAATTCCAATACACGAATGCAAAGCACATGCTCCAATTGGAACTCCAGTATACAAATACATTGTGCATGCTCCAACCGGAATGCCAACACAGAAACCTGCAGCAAATGCTCCAACCATAATTCCTATACATGAACACACAGGCAATGGTCCAACCAGAATTCCAATACATGAATGCACAACACATGCTCCATTTGGAACTCCAATGCACGAATACACAGCACAGGCTCCAACTGAAATATCAATACACGAATCAACAGCACATGCTCCAACCCTAATTCCAATACATGAACACACAACACATGCCCCAACCGGAACTCCAATACATCAACACACAGCACATGCAACAAACGGAATTCCTATACACAATATCACAGTGCATGCACCAACCAGAATACAAATAAATGAATACCCAGCACATGCTCCAACCAAAACTCCAATACACGAACACACAACACATGCACCAATTGAAATATCAATACATGAATGCACAGCACATGATCCAACCGGATCTGCATACATGAACACACAGCACGTGCTCTAACCGGAATTCCAAAAAAACAAACCCACAGCACATGCTCCATCCGGAGTTCCAATAGATGAATGCATAGCACATGCTCCAACCAGAATTAAAAAACATGAACACGCAGCACATGCCCCAATAGGGACTCTAAATATAAATGCACTGCGCACGCTCCAACCTGAATTCCAATACACAAATACACAACACATGCTCCAACCGGAATTCAATACATGAAAAGACAGCACATTCTCCAAATGGAACTCCAATGCAGGAATGCACAGCACATGCTCCAACCAGAATTCCAATAAACGAATGCACAGCCCAAGCTCCAACCGGAACTCCAATACAGGAACACACAGCACATGCTCCAAACGGAACTCATAAATGTGAATGCACTGTGCACGTTCCAACCTGAATTCCAATACAAAAACACACAGCATATGCTCCAACTGGAACTCCAATATATTAACACACAGTACGTGCTATAACCAGAACTCCAATACATTAACACACAGCACATTCGCCTACCGGACTTTTAATACACAAATGCACAGCACATGCTCCAATCGGAATTCCAATACACGAACGCACAGCACATGCTACAACCAGTATTCCAATAAATGAATGCACAGTCCAAGCTCCAACCGGAACTCCAATACATTAACACACAACACATGATCCAACTGGACTTCAAATACACAAATACACAGCACACGCTCCAACAGAAACTCTAATAAACGAACACACAGCACATGCTGCAATCCGAATTCCAAAAAAGATATACACACAGCACAAGTTCCATCCAGAATTACAATAAATGAATGAACAGCACATGCTCCAACCGTAACTCCATTACACGAATTCAAAACACATGATCCAACCGGAACTCCAATACATGAACACATAACACATGCTCCAACATGAATTCCAAGACGTGAATGCAAAGCCTATGCTCCAAATGGAAATCCAGTATACAAATGCATTGTGCTTGCTCCAACCAGAATCCAACACAGAAACATACAGCAAATGCTCCAACCATAATTCCTATACGTGAACACACAGCGCATCCTCCAATCTGAATTCCAATACATGAATGCACAGCACATGCTCCAACTGAAATTTAATACATGAAAAGACAGCACATTCTCCAACTGGAACTCCAATGCACAGACGCACAGCACATGCTCCAACCGGAACTCCAGTATACAAATGCATTGCGCATGCTCCAACCGGAATTAAAACACGGGAACATACAGCAAATGCTCCAACCATAATTCCTATACATGAACACACAGCACTTGCTATAACCTGAATTCCAATACACGATCCCATAACACATGCTCTAATCAGACAGAATTCCAATACATGAACACACATCACATGCCCCAACCGGAACACCAATATATCAACACACAGCACATGCAACAAACAGAATTCCTATACACAATATCACAGTGCATGCACCAACCAGAATACAAATAAATGAACACCCAGCACATGCTCCAACCAAAACTCCAATACACGAACACACAACACATGCACCAACTGAAATATCAATACATGAATGCACAGCACATGATCCAACCGGATCTGCAATACATGAACACACAGCAAGTTCTCTAACCGGAATTCCAAAAAACAAACCCACAGCACATGCTCCATCCGGAGTTCCAATAGATGAATGCATAGCACATGCTCCAACCAGAATAAAAATACATGAACAGGCAGCACATGCCCCAAGCGGAACTCTAAATATAAATGCACTGCGCACGCTTGAACCTGAATTCCAATACACAAATACACAACACATGCTCCAACCGGAATTCAATACATGAAAAGACAGCACATTCTCCAAATGGAACTCCAATGCAGGAATGCACAGCACATGCTCCAACCAGTATTCCAATAAACGAATGCACAGCCCAAGCTCCAACCGGAACTCCAATACAGGAACACACAGCACATGCTCCAAACGGAACTCATAAATGTGAATGCACTGTGCACGCTCCAACCTGAATTCCAATACACAAACACACAGCATATGCTCCAACTGGAACTCCAATATATTAACACACAGTACGTGCTATAACAAGAACTCCAATACATTAACACACAGCACATTCGACAAACGGACTTTTAATACACAAATTCACAGCACATGCTCCAATCGGAATTCCAATACACGAACGCACAGCACATGCTGCAATCCGAATTCCAAAAAAGATATACGCACAGCACATGCTCCAACCAGAATTACAATAAACGAATGAACCGCACATGCTCCAACCGTAACTCCATTATACGAATTCAAAACACATGCTCCAACCGGAACTCCAATACATGAACACATAACACATGCTCCAACATGAATTCTAATACATGAATGCAAAGCCTATGCTCCAAATGGAACTCCAGTATACAAATGCATTGTGCATGCTCCAACCGGAATCCAACATGGAAACATACAGCAAATGCTCCAACCATAATTCCTATACATGAACACACAGAGCATCCACCAATCTGAACCCTAATACACGAACGCACATCACATGCCCAAACTGAAATATCAATACATGAATCAACAGCACATCCTCCAAACGGAATTCCAATACACGATCCAATAACATATGCTCCAATTGGACGCAATTCCAATACATCAACACACAGCACATGCTCCAAACGGAATTCCTATACATAATATCACAGCGCATGCTCCATCCCGAATACTAATAAATGAAAACCCAGCAAATGCTCCAACCTGAATTCCAATACATGAACACACAGCACATGCTCCAACCGGAACTCCAATACAAGAAAACACAGCACATGCACCAAATGAAATATCAATACATGAATGCACAGCATGTACTCCAACCGGAATTCCAATACACGAACGCACAGCACATGCTCCAACCAGTATTCCAATAAACGAATGCACAGCCCAAGCTCCAACCGGAACTCCAATACATTAACACACAGCACATCATCCAACTGGACTTCAAATACACAAATACACAGCACACGCTCCAACAGAAACTCTAATAAACGAACACACAGCACATGCTGCAATCCGAATTCCAAAAAAGATATACACACAGCACATGTTCCAACCAGAATTACAATAAATGAATGAACAGCACATGCTCCAACCGTAACTCCATTACACGAATTCAAAACACATGATCCAACCGGAACTCCAATACATGAACACATAACACATGCTCCAACATGAATTCCAAGACGTGAATGCAAAGCCTATGCTCCAAATGGAAATCCAGTATACAGCTCCAACCGGAATCCAACACAGAAACATACAGCAAATGCTCCAACCATAATTCCTATACGTGAACACACAGCGCATCCTCCAATCTGAATTCCAATACATGAATGCACAGCACATGCTCCAACTGAAATTTAATACATGAAAAGACAGCACATTCTCCAACTGGAACTCCAATGCACAGACGCACAGCACATGCTCCAACCGGAACTCCAGTATACAAATGCATTGCGCATGCTCCAACCGGAATTAAAACACGGGAACATACAGCAAATGCTCCAACCATAATTCCTATACATGAACACACAGCACTTGCTATAACCTGAATTCCAATACACGATCCCATAACACATGCTCTAATCAGACAGAATTCCAATACATGAACACACATCACATGCCCCAACCGGAACACCAATATATCAACACACAGCACATGCAACAAACAGAATTCCTATACACAATATCACAGTGCATGCACCAACCAGAATACAAATAAATGAACACCCAGCACATGCTCCAACCAAAACTCCAATACACGAACACACAACACATGCACCAACTGAAATATCAATACATGAATGCACAGCACATGATCCAACCGGATCTGCAATACATGAACACACAGCAAGTTCTCTAACCGGAATTCCAAAAAACAAACCCACAGCACATGCTCCATCCGGAGTTCCAATAGATGAATGCATAGCACATGCTCCAACCAGAATAAAAATACATGAACAGGCAGCACATGCCCCAAGCGGAACTCTAAATATAAATGCACTGCGCACGCTTGAACCTGAATTCCAATACACAAATACACAACACATGCTCCAACCGGAATTCAATACATGAAAAGACAGCACATTCTCCAAATGGAACTCCAATGCAGGAATGCACAGCACATGCTCCAACCAGTATTCCAATAAACGAATGCACAGCCCAAGCTCCAACCGGAACTCCAATACAGGAACACACAGCACATGCTCTAAACGGAACTCATAAATGTGAATGCACTGTGCACGCTCCAACCTGAATTCCAATACACAAACACACAGCATATGCTCCAACTGGAACTCCAATATATTAACACACAGTACGTGCTATAACCAGAACTCCAATACATTAACACACAGCACATTCGACAAACGGACTTTTAATACACAAATTCACAGCACATGCTCCAATCGGAATTCCAATACACGAACGCACAGCACATGCTGCAATCCGAATTCCAAAAAAGATATACGCACAGCACATGCTCCAACCAGAATTACAATAAACGAATGAACAGCACATGCTCCAACCGTAACTCCATTATACGAATTCAAAACACATGCTCCAACCGGAACTCCAATACATGAACACATAACACATGCTCCAACATGAATTCTAATACATGAATGCAAAGCCTATGCTCCAAATGGAACTCCAGTATACAAATGCATTGTGCATGCTCCAACCGGAATCCAACATGGAAACATACAGCAAATGCTCCAACCATAATTCCTATACATGAACACACAGAGCATCCACCAATCTGAACCCTAATACACGAACGCACATCACATGCCCAAACTGAAATATCAATACATGAATCAACAGCACATCCTCCAAACGGAATTCCAATACACGATCCAATAACATATGCTCCAATTGGACGCAATTCCAATACATCAACACACAGCACATGCTCCAAACGGAATTCCTATACATAATATCACAGCGCATGCTCCATCCCGAATACTAATAAATGAAAACCCAGCAAATGCTCCAACCTGAATTCCAATACATGAACACACAGCACATGCTCCAACCGGAACTCCAATACAAGAAAACACAGCACATGCACCAAATGAAATATCAATACATGAATGCACAGCATGTACTCCAACCGGAATTCCAATACACGAACGCACAGCACATGCTCCAACCAGTATTCCAATAAACGAATGCACAGCCCAAGCTCCAACCGGAACTCCAATACATTAACACACAGCACATCATCCAACTGGACTTCAAATACACAAATACACAGCACACGCTCCAACAGAAACTCTAATAAACGAACACACAGCACATGCTGCAATCCGAATTCCAAAAAAGATATACACACAGCACATGTTCCAACCAGAATTACAATAAATGAATGAACAGCACATGCTCCAACCGTAACTCCATTACACGAATTCAAAACACATGATCCAACCGGAACTCCAATACATGAACACATAACACATGCTCCAACATGAATTCCAAGACGTGAATGCAAAGCCTATGCTCCAAATGGAAATCCAGTATACAGCTCCAACCGGAATCCAACACAGAAACATACAGCAAATGCTCCAACCATAATTCCTATACGTGAACACACAGCGCATCCTCCAATCTGAATTCCAATACATGAATGCACAGCACATGCTCCAATTGAAATTTAATACATGAAAAGACAGCACATTCTCCAACTGGAACTCCAATGCACAGACGCACAGCACATGCTCCAACCGGAACTCCAGTATACAAAGGCATTGCGCATGCGCCAACCGGAATTAAAACACGGGAACATACAGCAAATGCTCCAACCATAATTCCTATACATGAACACACAGCACATGCTCCAAACGGAACTTTTAAATATGAATGCACTGCGCACGCTCTTCCTTAATTCCAATACACAAACACACAGCACATGCTACAACTGGATTTCAATACATGAAAACACAGCACATTCTCCAACTGGAACTAAAATGCACGAACGTACAGCACATTCTTCAGCCAGAACTCCAGTGTACAAACGCATTGCAGATGGTCAAACCGGAAAGCCAACACGGAAACATACAGCAAATGCTACAATCATTATTCCCATACATGAACACACAGGACATGCTCCAAACTCAATTCCAATACACGATCCCATAACACATGCTCCAATTGGACGGAATTCCAATACATGAACACACAGCACATGCCCCAACTGGATCTCCAATACATGAACACACAGCACATGCTCCAAACGCAATTCCTATACACAATAACAGAGCGCATGATCCAACCACACTACAAATAAATGAACACCAAGCACATGTTCCAACCGGAACTCCAAACACAAACACACAACACATGCACTAAATGAAATATGAATACATGAATGCATGGTACATGATCCAACCGGATGTGCAATACATGAACACACAGCATGTGCTCTAACTGGAATTCCAATACACGAACGCATAGAACATGCTCCATCAAGAGTTCCAATACACAAATGCACAGCCCATGCTCAAATCAGATCTCCAATACATGCAAACACAGCACGTGCTATAACCAGAAATCCCATACACGAACACACATGACAACTCCAACTGGAACTCCAATACATTAACACACAGCACGTACTATAACCAGAACTCCAATAAATGAATGAACAGCACATGCTCCAACAGAAATACCTCTTCGCCAACACATAGCAATTGCTCCAACCGAAACTCCAATACATTAACACACAACACATGCTCCAACCTGAATTCCAATACACGAATGCACAGCACATGCTCCAACTGGAATTCTAATACAAGATGACACAGCACGTGCTATAACCAGAACTCCCATACACGAACACACAGCACATGCTCCAACTGGAACTCCAATACATTAACACAAAGCACGTGCTATAACCAGAACTCCAATACACGAATGAACAGCACTTGTTCCAACAGAAATACCTCTTCGCCAACACATAGTAATTGCTCCAACCGAAACTCCAATACATTAACACACAGCACATGCTGCAACTGGAACTCCAATACATGAACACACAGCATGTGCTCTAACCGGAATTCCAATACATGAACCCGCATCACATGCTCCATTCGGAGTTCCAATACATGAACTCATAGAATATGCTTTAACCAGAACAAAAAGACATGAACACCCAGCACATGCTCCAAACGGAACTATTAAATATGAATGCTCTGCGCACGCTCCAACCTGAATTGAAATACACAAACACACAGCACATGCTCCAACTGGATTTCAATACATGAAATCACAGCACATTCTCCAACTTGAACTCCAATGCATGAACGTACAGCGCATGCTTCAGCCAGAACTCCAGTGTATAAATGCAATGCAGATGGTCCAACCGGAATTCCAACACGGAAACATACAGCCAATGCTACAATCATTATTCCCATACATGAACACACAGGACATGCTCCATCCTCAATTCCAATACACGATCCCATAACACATGCTCCAATTGGACGGAATTCCAATACATGAACACACAGCACATGCCCCAACTGGATCTCCAATACATCAACACACAGCACATGCTCCAAACGCAATTCGTATACACAATAACAGAGCGCATGCACCAACCTCACTACAAATAATTGAACACCAAGCACATGCTCCAACCGGAACTCCAAACACAAACACACAACACATGAACCAAATGAAATATGAATACACGAATGCATGGTACATGATCCAACCGGATGTGCAATACATGAACACACAGCATGTGCTCTAACTGGAATTCCAATACACGAACCCATAGAACATGCACAATCCAGAGTTCCAATACACAAATGCACAGCCCATGCTCCAATCAGATCTCCAATACATGCAAACACAGCACGTGCTATAACCAGAAATCCCATACACGAACACACATGACATGCTCCAACTGGAACACCAATACATTAACACACAGCACGTACTATAACCAGAACTCCAATACACGAGTGAACAGCACATGCCCCAACAGAAATACCTCTTCGCCAACACATAGCAATTGCTCCAACCGAAACTCCAATACATAAACACACAACACATGCTCCAACCTGAATTCCAATACACGAATGCACAGCACATGCTCCAACTGGAATTCTAATACAAAATGACACAGCACGTGCTATAACCAGAACTCCCATACACGAACACACATGACATGCTCCAACTGGAACACCAATACATTAACACACAGCACGTACTATAACCAGAACTCCAATACACGAATGAACAGCACATGCTCCAATAGAAATACCTCTTCGCCAACACATAGCAATTGCACCAACCGAAACTCCAATACATTAACACACAACACATGCTCCAACCTGAATTCCAATACACGAATGCACAGCACATGCTCCAATCAGATCTCCAATACATGCAAACACAGCACGTGCTATAACCAGAACTCCAATACACGAATGAACAGCACATGCCCCAACAGAAATACCTCTTCGCCAACACATAGCAATTGCTCCAACAGAAACTCCAATACATTAACACACAACACATGCTCCAACCTGAATTCCAATACACGAATGCACAGCACATGCTCCAACTGGAATTCTAATACAAGATGACACAGCACGTGCTATAACCAGAACTCCCATACACGAACACACACCACATGCTCCAACTGGAACTCCAATACATTAACACAAAGCACGTGGTATAACCAGAACTCCAATACACGAATGAACAGCACTTGTTCCAACAGAAATACCTCTTCGCCAACACATAGTAATTGCTCCAACCGAAACTCCAATACATTAACACACAGCACATGCTCCAACTGGAACTCCAATACATGAACACACAGCATGTGCTCTAACCGGAATTCCAATACATGAACCCGCAGCACATGCTCCATCCGGAGTTCCAATACATGAACTCATAGAATATGCTTTAACCAGAATAAAAATACATGAACACCCAGTACATGCTCCAAACGGAACTCTTAAATATGAATGCTCTACGCACTCTCCAACCTGAATTCCAATACACAAACACACAGCACATGCTCCAACCGGATTTCAATACATGAAATCACAGCACATTCTCCAAATGGAACTCCAATGCACGAACGTACAGCACATGCTTCAGCCAGAACTCCATTGTACAAATGCATTGCAGATGGTCCAACCAAAATTCCAACACGGAAACATACAGCAAATGCTACAATCATTATTCCCATAGATGAACACACAGGACATGCTCCAACCTCAATTCCAATACATGATCCCATAACACATGCTCCAATTGGACAGAATTCCAATACATGAACACATATCATATGCCCCAACTGGATCTCCAATACAACAACACACAGCACATGCTCCAAACGCAATTCGTATACACAATAACAGAGCGCATGCACCAACCTCACTACAAATAATTGAACACCAAGCACATGCTCCAACCGGAACTCCAAACACAAACACACAACACATGCACCAATTGAAATATGAATACACGAATGCACGGCACATGATCCAACCGGATGTGCAGTACATGAACACACAGCATGTGCTCTAACTGGAATTCCAATACACGAACCCATTAGACATGCTCCATCCAGAGTTCCAATACACAAATGCACAGCCCATGCTCTAATCAGATCTCCAATACATGCAAACACAGCACGTGCTATAAACAGAAATCCCATACACGAACACACATGACATGCTCCAACTGGAATACCAATACATTAACACACAGCACATACTATAACCAGAACTCCAATACACGAATGAACAGCAAATGCTCCAACAGAAATACCTCTTCGCCAACACATAGCAATTGCTCCAACCGAAACTCGAATACATTAACACACAACACATGCTCCAACCTGAATTCCAATACACGAATGCACAGCACATGCTCCAACTGGAATTCTAATACAAGATGATACAGCACGTGCTATAACCAGAACTCCCATACACAAACATACAGTACATGTTCCAAATGGAACATCAATGCGTTAACACACAGCACGTGCTATAACCAGAACTCCCATACACGAACACAAAGCACATGCTCCAACTGGAACTCCAATTCATTAACACAAAACACGTGCTATAACCAGAACTCCAATACACGAATGAACAGCACTTGCTCCAACAGAAATACCTCTTCGCCAACACATAGCAATTGCTCCAACCGAAACTCCAATACAATAACACACAGCACATGTTCCAACTGGAACCCCAATACATGAACACACAGCATGTGCTCTAACCAGAATTCCAATACACGAACCCACAGCACATGCTCCATCCGGAGTTCCAATACATGAACTCATAGAATATGCTCCAACCAGAATAAAAATACATGAACACCCAGCACATGCTCCAAACGGAACTTTTAAATATGAATGCACTGCGCACGCTCCAACCTGAATTCCAATACACAAACACACAGCACATGCTCCAACTGGATTTTAATACATGAAAACACAGCACATTCTCCAACTCGAACTAAAATGCACGAACGTACAGCACATTCTTCAGCCAGAACTCCAGTAAACAAATGCATTGCAGATGGTCAAACCGAAATGCCAACCCGGAAACATACAGCAAATGCTACAATCATTATTCCCATACATGAACACACAGGACATGCTCCAACCTCAATTCCAATACACGATCCCATAACACATGCTCCAATTGGACAGAATTCCAATACATGAACACACAGCACATGCCCCAACTGGATCTCCAATACATGAACACACATCACATGCTCCAAACGCAATTCCTATACACAATAACAGAGCGCATGATCCAACCACACTACAAATAAATGAACACCAAGCACAGGTTCCAACCAGAACTCCAAACACAAACACACAACACATGCACTAAATGATATATGAATACATGAATGCATGGTACATGATCCAACTGGATGTGCAATACATGAACACACAGCATGTGCTCTAACTGGAATTCCAATACACGAACGCATAGAACATGCTCCATCAAGAGTTCCAATACACAAATGCACAGCCCATGCTCAAATCAGATCTCCAATACATGCAAACACAGCACGTGCTATAACCAGAAATCCCATACACGAACACACATGACATGCTCCAACTGGAACTAAAATAGATTAACACACAGCACGTACTATAACCAGAACTCCAATAAATGAATGAACAGCACATGTTCTAACAGAAATACCTCTTCGCCAACACATAGCAATTGCACCAACAGAAACTCCAATACATTAACACACAACAAATGCTCCAACCTGAATTCCAATACACGAATGCACAGCACATGCTCCAACTGGAATTCTAATACAAGATGACACAGCACGTGCTATAACCGGAACTCCCATACACGAACACACAGCACATGCTCCAACTGGAACTCCAATACATTAACACAAAGCACGTGCTATAACCAGAACTCAAATACACGAATGAACAGCACTTGTTCCAACAGAAATACCTCTTCACCAACACATAGTAATTGCTCCAACCGAAACTCCAATACATTAACACACAGCACATGCTCCAACTGGAACTCCAATACCTGAACACACAGCATGTGCTCTAACCGGAATTCCAATACATGAACCCGCAGAACATGCTCCATCCGGAGTTCCAATACATGAACTCATAGAATATGCTTTCTTTGGCTTGGCTTCGCGGACGAAGATTTATGGAGGGGGTAAAAAGTCCACGTCAGCTGCAGGCTCGTTTGTGGCTGACCAGTCTGATGCGGGACAATATGCTTTAACCAGAATAAAAATACATGAACACCCAGCACATGCTCTAAACGGAACTCTTAAATATGAATGCTCTGCGCACGCTCCAACCTGAATTCAAATACACAAACACACAGCACATGCTCCAACTGGATTTCAATACATGAAATCACAGCACATTCTCCAACTGGAACTCCAATGCACGAACGTACAGCGCATGCTTCAGCCAGAACTCCAGTGTACAAATGCATTGCAGATGGTCCAACTGGAATTCCAACACGGAAACATACAGCAAATGCTACAATCATTATTCCCATACATGAACACACAGGACATGCTCCAACCTCAATTCCAATACACGATCCCATAACACATGCTCCAATTGGACGGAATTCCAATACATGAACACACAGCACATGCCCCAACTGGATCTCCAATACATCAACACGCAGCACATGCTCCAAACGCAATTCGTATACACAATAACAGAGCGCATGCACCAACCTCACTACAAATAATTGAACACCAAGCACATGCTCCAACCGGAACTCCAAACACAAACACACAACACATGCACCAAATGAAATATGAATACACGAATGCACGGCACATGATCCAACCGGATGTGCAATACATGAACACACAGCATGTGCTCTAACTGGAATTCCAATACACGAACCCATAGAACATGCTCCATCCAGAGTTCCAATACACAAATGCACAGCCCACGCTCCAATCAGATCTCCAATACATGCAAACACAGCACGTGCTATAACCAGAAATCCCATACATGAACACACATGACATGCTCCAACTGGAACACCAATACATTAACACACAGCACGTACTATAACCAGAACTCCAATACACGAATGAACAGCACATGTCCCAACAGAAATACCTCTTCGCCAACACATAGCAATTGCTCCAACCCAAACTCCAATACATTAACACTAAACACATGCTCCAACCTGAATTCCAATACACGAATGCACAGCACATGCGCCAACTAGAATTCTAATACAAGATGACACAGCACGTGCTATAACCAGAACTCCCATACACAAACATACAGTACATGCTCCAAATGGAACATCAATGCGTTAACACACAGCACGTGCTATAACCAGAACTCCCATACACGAACACACAGCACATGCTCCAACTGGAACTCCAATTCATTAACACAAAGCACGTGCTATAACCAGAACTCCAATACACGAATGAACAGCACTTGCTCCAACAGAAATACCTCTTCGCCAACACATAGCAATTGCTCCAACCGAAACTCCAATACAATAACACACAGCACATGTTCCAACTGGAACTCCAATACATGAACACACAGCATGTGTTCTAACCAGAACTCCAATACACGAACCCACAGCACATGCTCCATCCGGAGTTCCAATACATGAACTCATAGAATATGCTCCAACCAGAATAAAAATACATGAAAACCCAGCACATGCTCCAAACGGAACTCTTAAATATGAATGCACTGCGCACGCTCCAACCTGAATTCCAATACACAAACACACAGCACATGCTACAACTGGATTTCAATACATGAAAACACAGCACATTCTCCAACTGGAACTAAAATGCACGAACGTACTGCACATTCTTCAGCCAGAACTCCAGTGTACAAATGCATTGCAGATGGCCAAACCGGAATGCCAACACGGAAACATTCAGCAAATGCTACAATCATTATTCCCATACATGAACACACAGGACATGCTCCAACCTCAATTCCAATACACGATCCCATAACACATGCTCCAATTGGACGGAATTCCAATACATGAACACACAGCACATGCCCCAACTGGATCTCCAATACATCAACACACAGCATATGCTCCAAACTCAATTCCTATACACAATAACAGAGCGCATGCTCCAACCACACTACAAATAAATGAACACCAAGCACATGTTCCAACCGGAACTCCAAACACAAAAACACACAACACATGCACTAAATGAAATATGAATACTTGAATGCACGGTACATGATCCAACCGGATGCGCAATACATGAACACACAGCATGTGCTCTAACTGGAATTCCAATACACGAACGCATAGAACATACTCCATCAAGAGTTCCAATACAAAAATGCACAGCCCATGCTCAAATAAGATCTCCAATACATGCAAACACAGCACGTGGTATAACCAGAAATCCCATACACGAACACACATGACATGCTCCAACTGGAACTCCAATACATTAACACACAGCACGTACTATAACCAGAACTCCAATACACGAATGAACAGCACATGCTCCAACAGAAATATCTCTTCGCCTACACATAGCAATTGCACCAACCGAAACTCCAATACATTAACTCACAACACATGCTCCAACCTGAATTCCAATACACGAATGCACAGCACATGCTCCAACTCGAATTCCAATACAAGATGACACAGCACGTGCTACAACCAGAACTCCCATACACGAACACACAGCATATGCTCCAACTGGAACAACAATACATTAACACAAAGCACGTGCTATAACCAGAACTCCAATACACAAAGGAACAGCACTTGTTCCAACAGAAATACATCTTCACCAACACATAGCAATTGCTCCAACCGAAACTCCAATACATTAACACACAGCACATGCTCAAACTGGAACTCCAATACATGAACACACAGCATGTGCTCTAACCGGAATTCCAATACATGAACCCGCAGCACATGCTCCATCCGGAGTTCCAATACATGAACTCATAGAATATGCTTTAACCAGAATAAAAATACATGAACACCCAGCACATGCTTCAAACGGAACTCTTAAATATGAATGCTCTGCGCACGCTCCAACCTGAATTCCAATACACAAACACACAGCACATGCTCCAACTGGATTTCAATACACGAAAACACAGCACATTCTCCAACTGGAACTCCAATGCACGAACGTACAGCACATTCTTCAGACAGAACTCCAGTGTACAAATGCATTGCAGATGGTCCAACCGGAATTCCAACACGGAAACATACAGCAAATGCTACAATCATTCTTCCCATACATGAACACACAGGACATGCTCCAACCTCAATTCCAATACACGATCCCATAACACATGCTCCAATTGGACGGAATTCCAATACATGAACACACAGCACATGCCCCAACTGGATCTCCAATACATCAACACACAGCACATGCTCCAAACGCAATTCCTATACACAATAACAGAGCGCATGCACCAACCTCACTACAAATAATTGAACACCAAGCACATGCTCCAACCGGAACTCCAAACACAAACATACAACACATGCACCAAATGAAATATGAATACACGAATGCACGGCACATGATCAAACCGGATGTGCACTACATGAACACACAGCATGTGTTCTAACTGGAATTCCAATAAACAAACCCATAGAACATGCTCCATCCAGAGTTCCAATACACAAATGCACAGACCATGCTCCAATCACATCTCCAATACATGGAAACACAGCACGTGCTATAACCAGAAACCCCATACACGAACACACATGACATGCTCAAACTGGAACTCCAATACATTTACACACAGCACGTACTATAACCTAAACTCCAATACACGAATGAACAGCACATGCTCCAACAGAAATACCTCTTCGCCAACACATAGCAATTGCTCCAACCGAAACTCCAATACAATAACACACAGCACATGCTCCAACTGGAACTCCAATACATGAACACACAGCATGTGCTCTAACGAGAATTCCAATACACGAACCAACAGCACATGCTCCATCCGGAGTTCCAATACATGAACTCATAGAATATGCTTTACCCAGAAAAAAAATACATGAACACCCAGCACATGCTCTGAACGGTCTTAAATATGAATGCACTGCGCACGCTCCAACCTGAATTCCAATACACAAACACACAGCACATTCTCCAACTGGATTTCAATACATGAAAACTCAGCACATTCTCCAACTGGAATTCCACTGCACGAACGTACAGCACATGCTTCAGCCAGAACACCAGTATACAAATGCATTGCAGATGGTCCAATCAGAATTCCAACACGGAAACATACAGCAAATGCTACAATCATACTTCCTATACATGAACACACAGACAATCTCCAACCTCAATTCCAATATACGATCCCATAACACATGCTCCAATTGGACGGAATTCCAATACATGAACACATAGCACATGCCCCAACTGGATCTCCAATACATGAACACACAGCACATGCTCCAAACGCAATTCCTATACACAATAACAGAGCGCATGCTCCAACCGCACTACAAATAAATGAACACCAAGCACATGCTCCAACCGGAACTACATACACAAACACAGAACACATGCACCAAATGAAATATGAATACACAAATGCACGGCACATAATCCAACAGGATGTGCAATACATGAACACACAGCATGTGCTCTAACTGGAATTCCAATACACGATCCCATAGAACATGCTCCATCCAGAGTTCCAATACACAAATGCACAGCCCATGCTCTTATCAGATCTCCAATACATGCAAACACAGCACGTGCTATAACCAGAAATCCCATACACGAACACACATGACATGCTCCAACTGGAACTCCAATACATTAACAAACAGCACGTACTATAACCAGAACTCCAATACACGAATGAATAGCACATGCACCAACAGAAATACCTCTTCGCCAACACATAGCAATTGCACCAACCGAAACTCCAATACATTAACACACAACACTTGCTCCAACCTGAATTCCAATACACGAATGCACAGCACATGCTCCAACTGGAATTCTAATACAAGATGACACAGCACGTGCTATAACCAGAACTCCCATACACGAACACACAGCACATGCTCCAAATGGAACATCAATGCGTTAACACACAGCACGTGCTATAACCAGAACTCCCATACACAAACATACAGTACATGCTCCAAATGGAACATCAATGCGTTAACACACAGCACGTGCTATAACCAGAAATCCCATACACGAACACACAGCACATGCTCCAACTGGAACTCCAATACATTAACAGAAAGCACGTGCTATAACCAGAACTCCAATACACGAATGAACAGCACTTCTTCCAACAGAAATACCTCTTCGCCAACACATAGGAATTGCTCCAACCAAAACTCCAATACATTAACACACAGCACATGCTCCAACTGGAACTCCAATACATGAACACACAGCATGTGCTCTAACCGGAATTCCAATACATGAACCCGCAGCACATGTTCCATCCGGAGTTACAATACATGAACTCATAGAATATGCTTTAACCAGAATAAAAATACATGAACACCCAGCACATGCTCCAAACGGAACTCTTAAATATGAATGCTCTGCGCACGCTCCAACCTGAATTCCAATACACAAACACACAGCACATGCTACAACTGGATTTCAATACATGAAAACACAGCACATTCTCCAACTGGAACTCCAATGCTCGAACGTACAGCACATTCTTCAGCCAGAACTCCAGTGTATTAATGCATTGCAGATGGTCAAACAGGAATGCCAACATCGAAACATACAGCAAATGCTACAATAATTATTCCCATACATGAACACACAGGAAATGCTCCAACCTCAATTCCAATACACGATCCCATAACACATGCTCCAATTGGGCGGAATTCCAATACATGAACACACAGCACATGCCCCAACTGGATCTCCAATACATCAACACACAGCACATGCTCCAAACGCAATTCCTATACACAATAACAGAGCGCATGCTGCAACCACACTACAAATAAATGAACACCAAGCACATGCTCCAACCGGAACTCCAAACACAAACACACAACACATGCACCAAATGAAATATGAATACATGAATGCACGGCACATTATCCAATCGGATGTGCAATACATGAACACACAGCATGTGCTCTAACTGGAATTCCAATACACGAACCCCATAGAACATGCTCCATCCAGTGTTCAGATACACAAATGCACAGCCCATGCTCCAATCAGATCTCCAATACATGCAAACACAGCACGTGCTATAACCAGAAATCCCAAACACGAACACACATGACATGCTCCAACTGGAAATCCAATATATTAACACACAGAACGTACTATAACCAGAACTCCAATACACGAATGAACAGCACATGCTCCAACAGAAATACCTCTTCGCCAACACATAGCAATTGCACCAACCGAAACTCCAATACATTAACACACAACACATTCTCCAATCTGAATTCAAATACACGAATTCATAGCACATGCTCCAACTGGAATTCTAATACAAGATGACACAGCACGTGCTATAACCAGAACTCCCATACACGAACACACAGCACATGCCCCAACTGGAACTCCAATACATTAACACAAAGCACGTGCTATAACCAGAACTCAAATACACGAATGAACAGCACTTGCTCCAACAGAAATACATCTTCGCCAACACATAGCAATTGCTCCAACCGAAACTCCAATACATTAACACACAGCACATGCTCCAACTGGAACTCCAATACATGAACACACAGCATGTGCTCTAACCAGAATTCCAATACACGAACCCGCAGCACATGCTCCATCCGGAGTTCCAATACATGAACTCATAGAATATGCGTTAAACAGAATAAAAATACATGTACACCCAGCACATGCTCCAAACGGAACTCTTAAATATGAATGCTCTGCGCACGCCCCAACCTGAATTCCAATACACAAACGCACAGCACATGCTCCAACTGGATTTCAATACATGAAAACACAGCACATTCTCCAACTGGAACTCCAATGCACGAACGTACAGCACATGCTTCAGCCAGAACTCCAGTGTACAAATGCATTGCAGATGGTCCAACCGGAATTCCAACACGGAAACATACAGCAAATGCTACAATCATTATTCCCATACATGAACACACAGGACATCCTCCAACCTCAATTCCAATACACGATCCCATAACACATGCTCCAATTGGACGGAAATCCAATACATGAACACACAACACATGCCCCAACTGGATCTCCAATACATTAACACACAGCACATGCTCCAAACGCAATTCCTATACACAATAACAGAGCGCATGCACCAACTTCACTACAAATAATTGAACACCAAGCACATGCTCCAACCGGAACTCCAAACACAAACACACAACACATGCACCAAATGAAATATGAATACACGAATGCATGGCACATGATCCAACCGGATGTGCAATACATGAACACACAGCATGTGCTCTAACTGGAATTCCAATACACGAACCCATAGAACATGCTCCATCCAGAGTTCAAATACACAAATCCACAGCCCATGCTCTAATCAGATCTCCAATACATGCCAAAACAGCACGTGCTATAACCAGAAATCCCATACATGAACACACATGACATGCTCCAACTGGAACACCAATACATTAACACACAGCACGTACTATAACCAGAACTCCAATACACGAATGAACAGCACATGCTCCAACAGAAATACCTCTTCGCCAACACATAGCAATTGCTCCAACCGAAACTCCAATACATTAACACACAACACATGCGCCAACATGAATTCCAATACATGAATGTACAGCACATGCTCCAACTGGAATTCTAATACAAGATGTCACAGCACGTGCTATAACCAGAACTCACATACACAAACATACAGTACATGCTCCAATTGGAACATCAATGCGTTAACACACAGCACGTGCTATAAGCAGAACTCCCATACACGAACACACAGCAAATGCTCCAACTGGAACTCCAATTCATTAACACAAAGCACGTGCTATAACCAGAACTCCAATACATGAATGAACAGCACTTGCTCCAACAGAAATACCTCTTCGCCAACACATAGCAATTGCTCCAACCGAAACTCCAATACAATAACACACAGCACATGTTCCAACTGGAACTCCAATACATGAACACACAGCATGTGCTCTAACCAGAATTCCAATACACGAACACACAGCACATGCTCCATCCGGAGTTCCAATACATGAACTCATAGAATATGCTCCAATCAGATTAAAAATACATGAACACCCAGCACATGCTCAAAACGGAACTCTTAAATATGAATGCACTGCGCACGCTCCAACCTGAATTCCAATACACAAACACACAGCACATGCTACAACTGGATTTCAATACATGAAAACACAGCACATTCTCCAACTGGAACTAAAATGCACGAACGTACAGCACATTCTTCAGCCAGAACTCCAGTGTACAAATGCATTGCAGATGGTCAAACCGGAATGCCAACACGGAAACATACAGCAAATGCTACAATCATTATTCCCATACATGAACACACAGGACATGCTCCAACCTCAATTCCAATAGACGATCCCATAACACATGCTCAAATTGGACGGAATTCCAATACATGAACACACAGCACATGCCCCAACTGGATCTCCAATACATGAACACACAGCACATGCCCCAACTGGATCTCAAATACATCAACACACAGCACATGCTCCAAACGCAATTCCTATACACAATAACAGAGCGCATGCTCCAACCACACTACAAATAAATGAACACCAAGCACATGTTCCAACTGGAACTCCAAACACAAACACACAACACATGCACTAAATGAAATATGAATACATGAATGCATGGTACATGATCCAACCGGATGTGCAATACATGAACTCACAGCATGTGCTCTAACTGTAATTCCAATACAATAACGCATAGAACATGCTCCATCAAGAGTTCCAATACACAAATGCACAGCCCATGCTCCAATCAGATCTCCAATACATGCAAACACAGCACGTGCTATAACCAGAAATCCCATACACGAACACACATTACATGCTCCAACTGGAACTCCAATACATTAACACACTGCACGTACTGTAACCAGAACTCCAATAAATGAATGAACAGCACATGCTCCAACAGAAATACATCTTCGCCAACACATAGCAATTGCACCAACCGAAACTCCAGTACATTAACACACAACACATGCTCCAAACTGAATTCCAATACACGAATGCACAGCACATGCTCCAACTGGAATTCTAATACAAGATGACAAAGCACGTGCTATAACCAGAACTCCAATACACGAATGAACAGCACTTGTTCCAACAGAAACACCACTTCGCCAACACATAGTAATTGCTCCACCGAAACTCCATTACATTAACACACAGCACATGCTCCAACTGGAACTCCAATACATGAACACACAGCATGTGCTCTAACCGGAGTTCCAATACATGAACTCATAGTATATGCTTTAACCAGAATAAAAATACATGAACACCCAGTACATGCTCCAAACAGAACTCTTAAATATGAATGCTCTGCGCACGCTCCAACCTGAATTCCAATACACAAACACACAGCACATGCTCCAACTGGATTTCAATACATGAAATCACAGCACATTCTCCAACTGGAACTTCAATGCACGAACGTACAGCACATGCTTCAGCCAGAACTCCAGTGTACAAATGCATTGCAGATGTCCAACCGGAATTCCAACACGGAAACAACAGCAAATGCTACAATCATTATTCCCATACATGAACACACAGGACATGCTCCAACCTCAATTCCAATACACGATCCCATAACACATGCTCCAATTGGATGGAATTCCAATACATGAACACATAGCACATGCCCCAACTGGATCTCCAATACATCAACACACAGAACATGCTCCAAACGCAATTCCTATACACAATAACAGATCGCATGCACCAACCTCACTACAAATAATTGAACACCAAGCACATGCTCCAACCGGAACTCCAAACACAAACACACAACACATGCACCAAATGAAATATGAATACACGAATGCACAGCACATGATCCAACCGGATGTGCAATTCATGAACACACAGCATGTGCTCTAACTGGAATTCCAATACACGAACCCATAGAACATGCTCCATCCAGAGTACCAATACACAAATGGACAGCCCATGCTCCAATCAGATCTCCAATACATGCAAACACAGCACGTGCTATAACCAGAACTCAAATACACGAATGAACAGCACATGCCCCAACAGAAATACCTCTTCGCCAACACATAGCAATTGCTCCAACCGAAACTCCAATACATAAACACACAACACATGCTCCAACCTGAATTCCAATACACGAATGCACAGCACATGCTCCAACTGGAATTCTAATACAAGATGACACAGCACGTGCTATAACCAGAACTCCCATACACAAACATACAGTACATGCACCAAATGGAACATCAATGCGTTAACACACAGCACGTGCTATAACCAGAACTCCCATACACGAACACACAGCACATGCTCCAACTGGAACTCCAATTCATTAACACAAAGCACGTGCTATAACCAGAACTCCAATACACGAATGAACAGCACTTGCTCCAACAGAAATACCTCTTCGCCAACACATAGCAATTGCTCCAACCGAAACTCCAATACAATAACACACAGCACATGTTCCAACTGGAACTCCAATACATGAACACACAGCATGTGCTCTAACCAGAATTCCAATACACGAACCCACAGCACATGCTCCATCCGGAGTTCCAATACATGTACTCATAGAATATGCTCCAACCAGAATAAAAATACATGAAAACCCAGCACATGCTCCAAACGGAACTCTTAAATATGAATGCACTGCGCACGCTCCAACCTGAATTCCAATACACAAACACACAGCACATGCTACAACTGGATTTCAATAAATGAAAACACAGCACATTCTCCAACTGGAACTAAAATGCATGAACGTACAGCACATTCTTCAGCCAGAACTCCAGTGTACAAATGCATTGCAGATGGTCAAACCGGAATGCCAACACGGAAACATGCAGCAAATTCAACAATCATTATTCCCATACATGAACACACAGGACATGCTCCAACCTCAATTCCAATACATGATCCCATAACACATGCTCCAATTGGACGGAATTCCAATACATGAACACACAGCACATGCCCCAACTGGATCTCCAATACATGAACACACAGCACATGCTCCAAACGCAACTCCTATACACAATAACAGAGCGCATGCTCCAACCGCACTACAAATAAATGAACACCAAGCACATGCTCCAACCGGAACTACATACACAAACACAGAACACATGCACCAAATGAAATATGAATACACAAATGCACGGCACATAATCCAACAGGATGTGCAATACATGAACACACAGCATGTGCTCTAACTGGAATTCCAATACACGATCCCATAGAACATGCTCCATCCAGAGTTCCAATACACAAATGCACAGCCCATGCTCTTATCAGATCTCCAATACATGCAAACACAGCACGTGCTATAACCAGAAATCCCATACACGAACACACATGACATGCTCCAACTGGAACTCCAATACATTAACAAACAGCACGTACTATAACCAGAACTCCAATACACGAATGAATAGCACATGCA
Organism: Narcine bancroftii; assembly: GCF_036971445.1. Classification (NCBI taxonomy): domain Eukaryota; kingdom Metazoa; phylum Chordata; class Chondrichthyes; order Torpediniformes; family Narcinidae; genus Narcine; species Narcine bancroftii. The sequence goes on along the minus strand of NW_027211862.1, from coordinate 276,046 downwards.
CCAACAGAAATACCTCTTCGCCAACACATAGCAATTGCACCAACCGAAACTCCAATACATTAACACACAACACTTGCTCCAACCTGAATTCCAATACACGAATGCACAGCACATGCTCCAACTGGAATTCTAATACAAGATGACAAAGCACGTGGTATAACCAGAACTCCCATACACGAACACACAGCACATGCTCCAAATGGAACATCAATGCGTTAACACACAGCACGTGCTATAACCAGAACTCCCATACACAAACATACAGTACATGCTCCAAATGGAACATCAATGCGTTAACACACAGCACGTGCTATAACCAGAAATCCCATACACGAACACACAGCACATGCTCCAACTGGAACTCCAATACATTAACAGAAAGCACGTGCTATAACCAGAACTCCAATACACGAATGAACAGCACTTCTTCCAACAGAAATACCTCTTCGCCAACACATAGGAATTGCTCCAACCAAAACTCCAATACATTAACACACAGCACATGCTCCAACTGGAACTCCAATACATGAACACACAGCATGTGCTCTAACCGGAATTCCAATACATGAACCCGCAGCACATGTTCCATCCGGAGTTACAATACATGAACTCATAGAATATGCTTTAACCAGAATAAAAATACATGAACACCCAGCACATGCTCCAAACGGAACTCTTAAATATGAATGCTCTGCGCACGCTCCAACCTGAATTCCAATACACAAACACACAGCACATGCCACAACTGGATTTCAATACATGAAAACACAGCACATTCTCCAACTGGAACTCCAATGCTCGAACGTACAGCACATTCTTCAGCCAGAACTCCAGTGTATTAATGCATTGCAGATGGTCAAACAGGAATGCCAACATGGAAACATACAGCAAATGCTACAATAATTATTCCCATACATGAACACACAGGAAATGCTCCAACCTCAATTCCAATACACGATCCCATAACACATGCTCCAATTGGGCGGAATTCCAATACATGAACACACAGCACATGCCCCAACTGGATCTCCAATACATCAACACACAGCACATGCTCCAAACGCAATTCCTATACACAATAACAGAGCGCATGCTGCAACCACACTACAAATAAATGAACACCAAGCACATGCTCCAACCGGAACTCCAAACACAAACACACAACACATGCACCAAATGAAATATGAATACATGAATGCACGGCACATTATCCAATCGGATGTGCAATACATGAACACACAGCATGTGCTCTAACTGGAATTCCAATACACGAACCCCATAGAACATGCTCCATCCAGTGTTCAGATACACAAATGCACAGCCCATGCTCCAATCAGATCTCCAATACATGCAAACACAGCACGTGCTATAACCAGAAATCCCAAACACGAACACACATGACATGCTCCAACTGGAAATCCAATATATTAACACACAGAACGTACTATAACCAGAACTCCAATACACGAATGAACAGCACATGCTCCAACAGAAATACCTCTTCGCCAACACATAGCAATTGCACCAACCGAAACTCCAATACATTAACACACAACACATTCTCCAATCTGAATTCAAATACACGAATTCATAGCACATGCTCCAACTGGAATTCTAATACAAGATGACACAGCACGTGCTATAACCAGAACTCCCATACACGAACACACAGCACATGCTCCAACTGGAACTCCAATACATTAACACAAAGCACGTGCTATAACCAGAACTCAAATACACGAATGAACAGCACTTGCTCCAACAGAAATACATCTTCGCCAACACATAGCAATTGCTCCAACCGAAACTCCAATACATTAACACACAGCACATGCTCCAACTGGAACTCCAATACATGAACACACAGCATGTGCTCTAACCGGAATTCCAATACACGAACCCGCAGCACATGCTCCATCCGGAGTTCCAATACATGAACTCATAGAATATGCGTTAAACAGAATAAAAATACATGTACACCCAGCACATGCTCCAAACGGAACTCTTAAATATGAATGCTCTGCGCACGCCCCAACCTGAATTCCAATACACAAACGCACAGCACATGCTCCAACTGGATTTCAATACATGAAAACACAGCACATTCTCCAACTGGAACTCCAATGCACGAACGTACAGCACATGCTTCAGCCAGAACTCCAGTGTACAAATGCATTGCAGATGGTCCAACCGGAATTCCAACACGGAAACATACAGCAAATGCTACAATCATTATTCCCATACATGAACACACAGGACATGCTCCAACCTCAATTCCAATACACGATCCCATAACACATGCTCCAATTGGACGGAAATCCAATACATGAACACACAACACATGCCCCAACTGGATCTCAAATACATCAACACACAGCACATGCTCCAAACGCAATTCCTATACACAATAACAGAGCGCATGCACCAACTTCACTACAAATAATTGAACACCAAGCACATGCTCCAACCGGAACTCCAAACACAAACACACAACACATGCACCAAATGAAATATGAATACACGAATGCATGGCACATGATCCAACCGGATGTGCAATACATGAACACACAGCATGTGCTCTAACTGGAATTCCAATACACGAACCCATAGAACATGCTCCATCCAGAGTTCAAATACACAAATCCACAGCCCATGCTCTAATCAGATCTCCAATACATGCCAAAACAGCACGTGCTATAACCAGAAATCCCATACATGAACACACATGACATGCTCCAACTGGAACACCAATACATTAACACACAGCACGTACTATAACCAGAACTCCAATACACGAATGAACAGCACATGCTCCAACAGAAATACCTCTTCGCCAACACATAGCAATTGCTCCAACCGAAACTCCAATACATTAACACACAACACATGCGCCAACATGAATTCCAATACATGAATGTACAGCACATGCTCCAACTGGAATTCTAATACAAGATGTCACAGCACGTGCTATAACCAGAACTCACATACACAAACATACAGTACATGCTCCAATTGGAACATCAATGCGTTAACACACAGCACGTGCTATAACCAGAACTCCCATACACGAACACACAGCAAATGCTCCAACTGGAACTCCAATTCATTAACACAAAGCACGTGCTATAACCAGAACTCCAATACACGAATGAACAGCACTTGCTCCAACAGAAATACCTCTTCGCCAACACATAGCAATTGCTCCAACCGAAACTCCAATACAATAACACACAGCACATGTTCCAACTGGAACTCCAATACATGAACACACAGCATGTGCTCTAACCAGAATTCCAATACACGAACACACAGCACATGCTCCATCCGGAGTTCCAATACATGAACTCATAGAATATGCTCCAATCAGATTAAAAATACATGAACACCCAGCACATGCTCAAAACGGAACTCTTAAATATGAATGCACTGCGCACGCTCCAACCTGAATTCCAATACACAAACACACAGCACATGCTACAACTGGATTTCAATACATGAAAACACAGCACATTCTCCAACTGGAACTAAAATGCACGAACGTACAGCACATTCTTCAGCCAGAACTCCAGTGTACAAATGCATTGCAGATGGTCAAACCGGAATGCCAACACGGAAACATACAGCAAATGCTACAATCATTATTCCCATACATGAACACACAGGACATGCTCCAACCTCAATTCCAATAGACGATCCCATAACACATGCTCAAATTGGACGGAATTCCAATACATGAACACACAGCACATGCCCCAACTGGATCTCCAATACATGAACACACAGCACATGCCCCAACTGGATCTCAAATACATCAACACACAGCACATGCTCCAAACGCAATTCCTATACACAATAACAGAGCGCATGCTCCAACCACACTACAAATAAATGAACACCAAGCACATGTTCCAACTGGAACTCCAAACACAAACACACAACACATGCACTAAATGAAATATGAATACATGAATGCATGGTACATGATCCAACCGGATGTGCAATACATGAACTCACAGCATGTGCTCTAACTGTAATTCCAATACAATAACGCATAGAACATGCTCCATCAAGAGTTCCAATACACAAATGCACAGCCCATGCTCCAATCAGATCTCCAATACATGCAAACACAGCACGTGCTATAACCAGAAATCCCATACACGAACACACATTACATGCTCCAACTGGAACTCCAATACATTAACACACTGCACGTACTGTAACCAGAACTCCAATAAATGAATGAACAGCACATGCTCCAACAGAAATACATCTTCGCCAACACATAGCAATTGCACCAACCGAAACTCCAGTACATTAACACACAACACATGCTCCAAACTGAATTCCAATACACGAATGCACAGCACATGCTCCAACTGGAATTCTAATACAAGATGACAAAGCACGTGCTATAACCAGAACTCCAATACACGAATGAACAGCACTTGTTCCAACAGAAACACCACTTCGCCAACACATAGTAATTGCTCCACCGAAACTCCATTACATTAACACACAGCACATGCTCCAACTGGAACTCCAATACATGAACACACAGCATGTGCTCTAACCGGAGTTCCAATACATGAACTCATAGAATATGCTTTAACCAGAATAAAAATACATGAACACCCAGTACATGCTCCAAACAGAACTCTTAAATATGAATGCTCTGCGCACGCTCCAACCTGAATTCCAATACACAAACACACAGCACATGCTCCAACTGGATTTCAATACATGAAATCACAGCACATTCTCCAACTGGAACTTCAATGCACGAACGTACAGCACATGCTTCAGCCAGAACTCCAGTGTACAAATGCATTGCAGATGGTCCAACCGGAATTCCAACACGGAAACAACAGCAAATGCTACAATCATTATTCCAATACATGAACACACAGGACATGCTCCAACCTCAATTCCAATACACGATCCCATAATACATGCTCCAATTGGATGGAATTCCAATACATGAACACATAGCACATGCCCCAACTGGATCTCCAATACATCAACACACAGAACATGCTCCAAACGCAATTCCTATACACAATAACAGATCGCATGCACCAACCTCACTACAAATAATTGAACACCAAGCACATGCTCCAACCGGAACTCCAAACACAAACACACAACACATGCACCAAATGAAATATGAATACACGAATGCACAGCACATGATCCAACCGGATGTGCAATTCATGAACACACAGCATGTGCTCTAACTGGAATTCCAATACACGAAACCATAGAACATGCTCCATCCAGAGTACCAATACACAAATGGACAGCCCATGCTCCAATCAGATCTCCAATACATGCAAACACAGCACGTGCTATAACCAGAACTCAAATACACGAATGAACAGCACATGCCCCAACAGAAATACCTCTTCGCCAACACATAGCAATTGCTCCAACCGAAACTCCAATACATAAACACACAACACATGCTCCAACCTGAATTCCAATACACGAATGCACAGCACATGCTCCAACTGGAATTCTAATACAAGATGACACAGCACGTGCTATAACCAGAACTCCCATACACAAACATACAGTACATGCACCAAATGGAACATCAATGCGTTAACACACAGCACGTGCTATAACCAGAACTCCCATACACGAACACACAGCACATGCTCCAACTGGAACTCCAATTCATTAACACAAAGCACGTGCTATAACCAGAACTCCAATACACGAATGAACAGCACTTGCTCCAACAGAAATACCTCTTCGCCAACACATAGCAATTGCTCCAACCGAAACTCCAATACAATAACACACAGCACATGTTCCAACTGGAACTCCAATACATGAACACACAGCATGTGCTCTAACCAGAATTCCAATACACGAACCCACAGCACATGCTCCATCCGGAGTTCCAATACATGTACTCATAGAATATGCTCCAACCAGAATAAAAATACATGAAAACCCAGCACATGCTCCAAACGGAACTCTTAAATATGAATGCACTGCGCACGCTCCAACCTGAATTCCAATACACAAACACACAGCACATGCTACAACTGGATTTCAATAAATGAAAACACAGCACATTCTCCAACTGGAACTAAAATGCATGAACGTACAGCACATTCTTCAGCCAGAACTCCAGTGTACAAATGCATTGCAGATGGTCAAACCGGAATGCCAACACGGAAACATGCAGCAAATGCAACAATCATTATTCCCATACATGAACACACAGGACATGCTCCAACCTCAATTCCAATACATGATCCCATAACACATGCTCCAATTGGACGGAATTCCAATACATGAACACACAGCACATGCCCCAACTGGATCTCCAATACATGAACACACAGCACATGCTCCAAACGCAACTCCTATACACAATAACAGAGCGCATGCTCCAACCACACTACAAATAAATGAACACCAAGCACATGTTCCAACCGGAACTCCAAACACAAACACACAACACATGCACTAAATGAAATATGAATACATGAATGCACGGTACATGATCCAACCGGATGTGCAATACATGAACACACAGCATGTGCTCTAACTGGAATTCCAATACACGAACGCATAGAACATGCTCCATCAAGAGTTCCAATACACAAATGCACAGCCCATGCTCCAATCAGATCTCCAATACATGCAAACACAGCACGTGCTATAACCAGAAATCCCATACACGAACACACATGACGTGCTCCAACTGGAACTCCAATACATTAACACACAGCACGTACTATAACCAGAACTCCAATACACGAATGAACAGCGCATGCTCCAACAGAAATACCTCTTCGCCAACACATAGCAATTGCACCAACCGAAACTCCAATACATTAACACACAACACATGCTCCAACCTGAATTCCAATACACGAATGCACAGCACATGCTCCAACTGGAATTCTAATACAAGATGACACAGCACGTGCTATAACCAGAACTCCCATACACGAACACACAGCACATGCTCCAACTGGAACTCCAATACATTAACACAAAGCACGTGCTATAACCAGAACTCAAATGCACGAATGAACAGCACTTGTTCCAACAGAAATAACTCTTCGCCAACACATAGGAATTGCTCCAACCAAAACTCCAATACATTAACACACAGCACATGCTCCAACTGGAACTCCAATACATGAACACACAGCATGTTCTCTAACCGGAATTCCAATACATGAACCCGCAGCCCATGCTCTATCCGGAGTTCCAATACATGAACTCATAGAATATGCTTTAACCAGAATAAAAATACATGAAAACCCAGCACATGCTGCAAACGGAACTCTTAAATATGAATGCTCTGCGCACGCTCCAACCTGAATTCCAATACACAAACACACAGCACATGCTCCAACTGGATTTCAATACATGAAAACACAGCACATTCTCCAACTGGAACTCCAATGCACGAATGTACAGCACACGCTTCAGCCAGAACTCCAGTGTACAAATGCATTGCAGATGGTCCAACCGGAATTCCAACACGGAAACATACAGCAAATGCTACAATCATTATTCCCATACATGAACACACAGGACATGCTCCAACCTCAATTCCAATACACGATCCCATAACACATTCTCCAACTGGACGGAATTCCAATACATGAACACACAGCACACGCCCCAACTGGATCTCCAATACATCAACACACAGCACATGCTCCAAACGCAATTCCTATACACAATAACAGAGCGCATGCTCCAACCACACTACAAATAAATGAACACCAAGCACATGTTCCAACCGGACCTCCAAACACAACCACACAACACATGCACTAAATGAAATATGAATACATGAATGCACGGTACATGATCTAACCGGATGTGCAATACATGAACACACAGCATGTTCTCTAACTGGAATTCCAATACACGAACGCATAGAACATGCTCCATCAAGAATTCCAATACACAAATGCACAGCCCATGCTCCAATCAGATCTCCAATACATGCAAACACAGCACGTGCTTTAACCAGAAATCGCATACACGATCACACATGACATGCTCCAACTGGAACTCCAATACATTAACACACAGCACGTACTATAACCAGAACTCCAATACACGAATGAACAGCACATGCTCCAACAGAAATACCTCTTCGCCAACACATAGCAATTGCACCAACCGAAACTCCAATACATTAACACACAACACATGCTCCAACCTGAATTCCAATACACGAATGCACAGCACATGCTCCAACTGGAATTCTAATACAAGATGACACTGCACGTGCTATAACCAGAACTCCCATACACGAACACACAGAACATGCTCCAACTGGAACTCCAATACATTAACACAAAGCACGTGCTATAACCAGAACTCCAATACACGAATGAACAGCACTTGTTCCAACAGAAATACCTCTTCGCCAACACATAGGAATTGCTCCAACCAAAACTCCAATACATTAACACACAGCACATGCTCCAACTGGAACTCCAATACATGAACACACAGCATATGCTCTAACCTGAATTCCAATACATGAATCCGCAGCACATGCTCCATACGGAGTTCCAATACATGAACTCATAGAATATGCTTTAACCAGAATAAAAATACATGAACACCCAGCACATGCTCCAAACGGAACTCTTAAATATGAATGCTCTGCACACGCTCCAACCTGAATTCCAGAACACAAACACACAGCACATGCTCCAACTGGATTTCAATACATGAAAACACAGCACATTCTCCAACTGTAACTCCAATGCACGAACGTACAGCACATGCTTCAGCCAGAACTGCAGTGTACAAATGCAATGCAGATGGTCTAACCGTAATTCCAACACGGAAACATACAGCAAATGCTACAATCATTATTCCCATACATGAACACACAGGACATGCTCCAACCTCAATTCCAATACACGATCCCATAACACATGCTCCAATTGGATGGAATTCCAATACATGAACACACAGCACATGCCCCAACTGGATCTCCAATACATCAACACACAGCACATGCTCCAAACACAATTCCTATACACAATAACAGAGCGCATGCACCAACTTCACTACAAATAATTGAACACCAAGCACATGCTCCAACCGGAACTCCAAACACAAACACACAACACATGCACCAAATGAAATATGAATACACGAATGCATGGAACATGATCCAACCGGAAGTGCAATACATGAACACACAGCATGTGCTCTAACTGGAATTCCAATACACGAACCAATATAACATGCTCCATCCAGAGTTCCAATACACAAATCCACAGCCCATGCTCTAATCAGATCTCCAATACATGCCAAAACAGCACGTGCTATAACCAGAAATCCCATACATGAACACACATGACATGCTCCAACTGGAACACCAATACATTAACACACAGTACGTACTATAACCAGAACTCCAATACACGAATGAACAGCACATGCTCCAACAGAAATACCTCTTCGCCAAAACATAGCAATTGCTACAACCCAAACTCCAATACATTAACACACAACACATGCGCCAACCTGAATTCCAATACATGAATGTACAGCACATGCTCCAACTGGAATACTAATACAAGATGACACAGCACGTGCTATAACCAGAACTCACATACACAAACATACAGTACATGCTCCAAATGGAACATCAATGCGTTAACACACAGCACGTGCTATAACCAGAACTCCCATACACAAACACACAGCAAATGCTCCAACTGGAACTCCAATTCATTAACACAAAGCACGTGCTATAACCAGAACTCCAATACACGAATGAACAGCACTTGCTCCAACAGAAATACCTCTTCGCCAACACATAGCAATTGCTCCAACCAAAACTCCAATACAATAACACACAGCACATGTTCCAACTGGAACTCCAATACATGAACACACAGCATGTGCTCTAACCAGAATTCCAATACACGAACACACAGCATATGCTCCATCCAGAGTTCCAATACATGAACTCATAGAATATGCTCCAATCAGATTAAAAATACATGAACACCCAGCACATGCTCAAAACGGAACTCTTAAATATGAATGCACTGCGCACGCTCCAACCTGAATTCCAATACACAAACACACAGCACATGCTACAACTGGATTTCAATACATGAAAACACAGCACATTCTCCAACTGGAACTAAAATGCACGAACGTACAGCACATTCTTCAGCCAGAACTCCAGTGTACAAATGCATTGCAGATGGTCAAACCGGAATGCCAACACGGAAACATACAGCAAATGCTACAATCATTATTCCCATTCATGAACACACAGGACATGCTCCAACCTCAATTCCAATACACGATCCCATAACACATGCTCCAATTGGACGGAATTCCAATACATGAACACACAGCACATGCCCCAACTGGATCTCAAATACATCAACACACAGCACATGTTCCAAACGCAATTCCTAAACACAATAACATAGCGCATGCTCCAACCACACTACAAATAAATTAACACCAAGCACATGTTCCAACTGGAACTCCAAACACAAACACACAACACATGCACTAAATGAAATATGAAAACATGAATGCATGGTACATGATCCAACCGGATGTGCAATACATGAACACACAGCATGTGCTCTAACTGGAATTCCAATACACGAACGCATAGAACATGCTCCATCAAGAGTTCCAATACACAAATGCACAGCCCATGCTCCAATCAGATCTCCAATACATGCAAACACAGCACGTGCTATAACCAGAAATCCCATACACGAACACACATGACATGTTCCAACTGGAACTCCAATACATTAACACACTGCACGTACTGTAACCAGAACTCCAATAAATGAATGAACAGCACATGCTCCAACAGAAATACATCTTCGCCAACACATAGCAATTGCACCAACCGAAACTCCAGTACATTAACACACAACACATGCTCCAAACTGAATTCCAATACACGAATGCGCAGCACAAGCTCCAACTGGAATTCTAATACAAGATGACAAAGCACGTGCTATAACCAGAACTCCAATACACGAATGAACAGCACTTGTTCCAACAGAAATACCTCTTCGCCAACACATAGTAATTGCTCCACCGAAACTCCAATACATTAACACACAGCACATGCTCCAACTGGAACTCCAATACATGAACACACAGCATGTGCTCTAACCGGAGTTCCAATACATGAACTCATAGAATATGCTTTAACCAGAATAAAAATACATGAACACCCAGTACATGCTCCAAACAGAACTCTTAAATATGAATGCTCTGCGCACGCTCCAACCTGAATTCCAATACACAAACACACAGCACATGCTCCAACTGGATTTCAATACATGAAATCACAGCACATTCTCCAACTGGAATTCTAATACGACACAGCACGTGTTATAACCAGAACTCCCATACACAAACATACAGTACATGCTCCAAATGGAAAATCAATGCATTAACACACAGCACGTGCTATAACCAGAACTCCCATACACGAACACACAGCACATGCTCCAACTGGAACTCAAATTCATTAACACAAAGCACGTGCTATAACCAGAACTCCAATACACGAATGAACAGCACTTGCTCCAACAGAAATACCTCTTCGCCAACACATAGCAATTGCTCCAACCGAAACTCCAATACAATAACACACAGCACATTTTCCAACTGGAACTCCAATACATGAACACACAGCATGTGCTCTAACCAGAATTCCAATACACGAACCCACAGCACATGCTCCATCCGGAGTTCCAATACATGAACTCATAGAATATGCTCCAACCAGAATAAAAATACATGAAAACCCAGCACATGCTCCAAACGGAACTCTTAAATATGAATGCACTGCGCACGCTCCAACCTGAATTTCAATACACAAACACACAACACATGCTACAACTGGATTTCAATAAATGAAAACACAGCACATTCTCCAACTGGAACTAAAATGCATGAACGTACAGCACATTCTTCAGCCAGAACTCCAGTGTACAAATGCATTGCAGATGGTCAAACCGGAATGCCAACACGGAAACATGCAGAAAATGCAACAATCATTATTCCCATACATGAACACACAGGACATGCTCCAACCTCAATTCCAATACACGATCCCATAACACATGCTCCAATTGGACGGAATTCCAATACATGAACACACAGCACATGCCCCAACTGGACCTCCAATACATGAACAGACAGCACATGCTCCAAACGCAATTCGTATACACAATAACAGAGCGCATGCTCCAACCACACTACAAATAAATGAACACCAAGCACATGTTCCAACCGGAACTCCAAACACAAACACACAACACATTCACTTTATGAAATATGAATACATGAATGCACGGTACATGATCTAACCGGATGTGCAATACATGAACACACAGCATGTGCTCTAACTGGAATTCCAATACACGAACGCTTAGAACATGCTCCATCAAGAATTCCAATACACAAATGCACAGCCCATGCTCCAATCAGATCTCCAATACATGCAAACACAGCAAGTGCTTTAACCAGAAATCCCATACACGAACACACATGACATGCTCCAACTGGAACTCCAATACATTAACACACAGCACGTACTATAACCAGAATACAATACACGAATGAACAGCACATGCTCCAACAGAAATACCTCTTCGCCAACACATAGCAATTGCACCAACCGAAACTCCAATACATTAACACACAACACATGCTCCAACCTGAATTCCAATACACGAATGCACATAACATGCTCCAACTGGAATTCTAATACAAGATGACACTGCACGTGCTATAACCAGAACTCCCATACACGAACAAACAGCACATGCTCCAACTGGAACTCCAATACATTAACACAAAGCACGTGCTATAACCAGAACTCCAATACACGAATGAACAGCACTTGTTCCAACAGAAATACCTCTTCGCCAACACATAGGAATTGCTCCAACCAAAACTCCACTACATTAACACACAGCACATGCTCCAACTGGAACTCCAATACATGAACACACAGCATGTGCTCTAACCGGAATTCCAATACATGAACCCGCAGCACATGCTCCATCCGGAGTTCCAATACATGAACTCATAGAATATGCTTTAACCAGAATAAAAATACATGAACACCCAGCACATGCTCCAAACGGAACTCTTAAATATGAATGTTTTGCGCACGCTCCAACCTGAATTCCATACACAAACACACAGCACATGCTCCAACAGGATTTCAATACATGAAACACAGCACATTCTCCAACTGGAACTCCAATGCACGAACGTACAGCACATGCTTCAGCCAGAACTCCAGTGTACAAATGCATTGCAGATGGTCCAACCGGAATTCCAACACGGAAACATACAGCAAATGCTACAAACATTATTCCCATACATGAACACACAGGACATGCTCCAACCCCAATTCCAATACACGATCCCATAACACATGCTCCAATTGGATGGAATTCCAATACATGAACACATAGCACATGCCCCAACTGGATCTCCAATAAATGAACACACAGCACATGCTCCAAACGCAATTCCTATACACAATAACAGAGCGCATGCTCCAACCACACTACAAATAAATGAACACCAAGCACATGCTCCAACCGGAACTCCAAACACAAACACACAACACATGCACCAAATGAAATATGAATACACGAATGCACGGCACATGATCCAACCGGATGTGCAATACATGAACACACAGCATGTGCTCTAATTGGAATTCCAATACACGAACCCATAGAACATGCTCCATCCAGAGTTTCAATACACAAATGCACAGCCCATGCTCTAATCAGATCTCCAATACATGCAAATACAGGACGTGCTATAACCAGAAATCCCATACACGAACACACATGACATGCTCCAACTGGAACTCCTATACATTAACACACAGCACGTACTATAACCAGAACTCCAATACACGAATGAACAGCACATGCTCCAACAGAAATACCTCTTCGCCAACACATAGCAATTGCTCCAACCGAAACTCCAATACATTAACACACAACACATGCGCCAAACTGAATTCCAATACACGAATGCACAGCGCATGCTCCAACTGGAATTCTAATACAAGATGACATAGCATGTGCTATAACCAGAACTCCCATACACAAACATACAGTACATGCTCCAAATGGAACATCAATGCGTTAACACACAGCACGTGCTATAACCAGAAATCCCATACACAAACACACAGCACATGCTCCAACTGGAACTCCATTTCATTAACACAAAGCACGTGCTAAAACCAGAACTCCAATACACGAATGAACAGCACTTGCTCCAACAGAAATACATCTTCGCCAACACATAGCATTTGCTCCAACCGAAACTCCAATACAATAACACACAGCACATGTTCCAACTGGAACTCCAATACATGAACACACAGCATGTGCTCTAACCATATTTCCAATACACGAACCCACAGCACATGCTCCATCCGGAGTTCCAATACATGAACTCATAGAATATGCTCCAACCAGAATAAAAATACATGAAAACCCAGCACATGATCCAAACGGAACTCTTAAATATGAATGAACTGCGCACGCTCCAACCTGAATTCCAATACACAAACACACAGCACATGCTCCAACTGGATTTCAATACATGAAAACACAGCACCTTCTCCAACTGGAACTCCAATGCACGAACGTACAGCACATTCTTCAGCCAGAACCCCAGTGTACAAATGCATTGCAGATGGTCAAACCGGAATTCCAACACGGAAACATACAGCAAATGCTACAATCGTTATTCCCATACATGAACACACAGGACATGCTCCAACCTCAATTCCAATACACGATCCCATAACACATGCTCCAATTGGACAGAATTCCAATACATGAACACACAGCACATGCCGCAACTGGATCTCCAATAAATGAACACACAGCACATGCTCCAAACGCAATTCCTATACACAATAACAGAGCGCATGCTCCAATCACACTACAAATAAATGAACACCAAGCACATGCTCCAACCGGAACTCCAAACACAAACACACAACTCATGCACCAAATGAAATATGAATACATGAATGCACGGCAAATAATCCAACCGGATGTGCAATACATGAACACACAGCATGTGCTCTAACTGGAATTCCAATACACGAACCCATAGAACATGCTCCATCCAGAGTTCCAATACACAAATGCACAGCCCATCTCCAATCAGATCTCCAATACATGCAAACACAGCACGTGCTATAACCAGAAATCCCATACACGAACACACATGACATGCTCCAACTGGAACTCCAATACATTAACACACAGCACGTACTATAACGAGAACTCCAATACACGAATGAACAGCACATGCTCCAACAGAAATACCTCTTCGCCAACACATTGCAATTGCTCCAACCGAAACTCCAATACATTAACACACAGCACATGCTCCAACTGGAACTCCAATACATGAACACACAGCACATGCTCCAACTGGAACTCCAATACATGAACACACAGCACATGCTCCAAACGCAATTCCTATACACAATAAAAGAGCGCATGCTCCAACCACACTACAAATAAATGAACACCAAGCACATGCTCCAACCCGAACTCCAAACACAAACACACAACACATGCACCAAATGAAATATGAATACATGAATGCATGGCAAATAATCCAACCGGATGTGCAATACATGAACACACAGCATGTGCTCTAACTGGAATTCCAATACACGAACCCATAGAACATGCTCCATCCAGAGTTCCAATACACAAATGCACAGCCCATCTCCAATCAGATCTCCAATACATGCAAACACAGCACGTGCTATAACCAGAAATCCCATACACGAACACACATGACGTGCTCCAACTGGAACTCCAATACATTAACACACAGCACGTACTATAACGAGAACTCCAATACAGGAATGAACAGCACATGCTCCAACAGAAATACCTCTTCGCCAACACATAGCAATTGCTCCAACCGAAACTCCAATACATTAACACACAGCACATGCTCCAACTGGAACTCCAATACATGAACACACAGCATGTGCTCTAACCGGAATTCCAATAAATGAATCCGCAGCACATGCTCCATCCGGACTTCCAATACATGAACTCATAGAATATGCTTTAACCAGAATAAAAATACATGAACACCCAGCACATGCTCCAAACGGAACTCTTAAATATGAATGCTCTGCGCACGCTCCAACCTGAATTCCAATACACAAACACACAGCACATGCACCAACTGGATTTCAATACATGAAAACACAGCACATTCTCCAACTGGAACTCCAATGCACGAACGTATAGCACATGCTTCAGCCAGAACTCCAGTATACAAATGCATTGCAGATGGTCCAACCGGAATTCCAACACGGAAACATACAGCAAATGCTACAATCGTTATTACCATACATGAACACACAGGACATCCTCCAACCTCAATTCCAATACACGATCCCATAACACATGCTCCAATTGGACGGAATTCCAATACATGAACACACAGCACATGTCCCAACTGGATCTCCAATACATCAACACACAGGACATGCTCCAAACGCAATTCGTATACACAATAACAGAGCGCATGCACCAACCTCACTACAAATAATTGAACACCAAGCACATGCTCCAACCGGAACTCCAAACACAAACACACAACACATGCACCAAATGAAATATGAATACACGAATGCACGGCACATGATCCAACCGGATGTGCAATACATGAACACACAGCATGTGCTCAAACTGGAATTCCAATACACGAACCCATAGAACATGCTCCATCCAGAGTTCCAATACACAAATGCACAGCCCATGCTCTAATCAGATCTCCAATACATGCAAACACAGCACGTGCTATAACCAGAAATCCCATACACGAACACACATGACATGCTCCAACTGGAACACCAATACATTAACACACAGAACGTACTATAACCAGAACTCCAATACACGAATGAACAGCACATGCCCCAACAGAAATACCTCTTCGCCAACACATAGCAATTGCATCAACCGAAACTCCAATACATTAACACACAACACATGCTCCAACCTGAATTCCAATACACGAAGGCACAGCACATGCTCCAACTGGAATTCTAATACAAGATGACACAGCACGAGCTATAACCACAACTCCCATACACAAACATACAGTACATGCTCCAAATGGAACATCAATGCGTTAACACACAGCACGTGCTATAACCAGAAATCCCATACACGAACACACAGCACATGCTCCAACTGGAACTCCAATTCATTAACACAAAGCACGTGCTATAACCAGAACTCCAATACACGAATGAACAGCACTTGCTCCAACAGAAATACCTCTTCGCCAACACATAGCAATTGCTCCAACCAAAACTCCAATACAATAACACACAGCACATGTTCCAACTGGAACTCCAATACATGAACACACAGCATGTGCTCTAACCAGAATTCCAATACACGAACACACAGCATATGCTCCATCCAGAGTTCCAATACATGAACTCATAGAATATGCTCCAATCAGATTAAAAATACATGAACACCCAGCACATGCTCAAAACGGAACTCTTAAATATGAATGCACTGCGCACGCTCCAACCTGAATTCCAATACACAAACACACAGCACATGCTACAACTGGATTTCAATACATGAAAACACAGCACATTCTCCAACTGGAACTAAAATGCACGAACGTACAGCACATTCTTCAGCCAGAACTCCAGTGTACAAATGCATTGCAGATGGTCAAACCGGAATGCCAACACGGAAACATACAGCAAATGCTACAATCATTATTCCCATTCATGAACACACAGGACATGCTCCAACCTCAATTCCAATACACGATCCCATAACACATGCTCCAAGTGGACGGAATTCCAATACATGAACACACAGCACATGCCCCAACTGGATCTCAAATACATCAACACACAGCACATGTTCCAAACGCAATTCCTATACACAATAACATAGCGCATGCTCCAACCACACTACAAATAAATTAACACCAAGCACATGTTCCAACTGGAACTCCAAACACAAACACACAACACATGCACTAAATGAAATATGAAAACATGAATGCATGGTACATGATCCAACCGGATGTGCAATACATGAACACACAGCATGTGCTCTAACTGGAATTCCAATACACGAACGCATAGAACATGCTCCATCAAGAGTTCCAATACACAAATGCACAGCCCATGCTCCAATCAGATCTCCAATACATGCAAACACAGCACGTGCTATAACCAGAAATCCCATACACGAACACACATGACATGTTCCAACTGGAACTCCAATACATTAACACACTGCACGTACTGTAACCAGAACTCCAATAAATGAATGAACAGCACATGCTCCAACAGAAATACATCTTCGCCAACACATAGCAATTGCACCAACCGAAACTCCAGTACATTAACACACAACACATGCTCCAAACTGAATTCCAATACACGAATGCGCAGCACAAGATCCAACTGGAATTCTAATACAAGATGACAAAGCACGTGCTATAACCAGAACTCCAATACACGAATGAACAGCACTTGTTCCAACAGAAATACCTCTTCGCCAACACATAGTAATTGCTCCACCGAAACTCCAATACATTAACACACAGCACATGCTCCAACTGGAACTCCAATACATGAACACACAGCATGTGCTCTAACCGGAGTTCCAATACATGAACTCATAGAATATGCTTTAACCAGAATAAAAATACATGAACACCCAGTACATGCTCCAAACAGAACTCTTAAATATGAATGCTCTGCGCACGCTACAACCTGAATTCCAATACACAAACACACAGCACATGCTCCAACTGGATTTCAATACATGAAATCACAGCACATTCTCCAACTGGAATTCTAATACGACACAGCACGTGCTATAACCAGAACTCCCATACACAAACATACAGTACATGCTCCAAATAGAAAATCAATGCATTAACACACAGCACGTGCTATAACCAGAACTCCCATACACGAACACACAGCACATGCTCCAACTGGAACTCAAATTCATTAACACAAAGCACGTGCTATAACCAGAACTCCAATACACGAATGAACAGCACTTGCTCCAACAGAAATACCTCTTCGCCAACACATAGCAATTGCTCCAACCGAAACTCCAATACAATAACACACAGCACATTTTCCAACTGGAACTCCAATACATGAACACACAGCATGTGCTCTAACCAGAATTCCAATACACGAACCCACAGCACATGCTCCATCCGGAGTTCCAATACATGAACTCATAGAATATGCTCCAACCAGAATAAAAATACATGAAAACCCAGCACATGCTCCAAACGGAACTCTTAAATATGAATGCACTGCGCACGCTCCAACCTGAATTTCAATACACAAACACACAACACATGCTACAACTGGATTTCAATAAATGAAAACACAGCACATTCTCCAACTGGAACTAAAATGCTTGAACGTACAGCACATTCTTCAGCCAGAACTCCAGTGTACAAATGCATTGCAGATGGTCAAACCGGAATGCCAACACGGAAACATGCAGAAAATGCAACAATCATTATTCCCATACATGAACACACAGGACATGCTCCAACCTCAATTCCAATACACGATCCCATAACACATGCTCCAATTGGACGGAATTCCAATACATGAACACACAGCACATGCCCCAACTGGACCTCCAATACATGAACAGACAGCACATGCTCCAAACGCAATTCGTATACACAATAACAGAGCGCATGCTCCAACCACACTACAAATAAATGAACACCAAGCACATGTTCCAACCGGAACTCCAAACACAAACACACAACACATTCACTTTATGAAATATGAATACATGAATGCACGGTACATGATCTAACCGGATGTGCAATACATGAACACACAGCATGTGCTCTAACTGGAATTCCAATACACGAACGCTTAGAACATGCTCCATCAAGAATTCCAATACACAAATGCACAGCCCATGCTCCAATCAGATCTCCAATACATGCAAACACAGCAAGTGCTTTAACCAGAAATCCCATACATGAACACACATGACATGCTCCAACTGGAACTCCAATACATTAACACACAGCACGTACTATAACCAGAATACAATACACGAATGAACAGCACATGCTCCAACAGAAATACCTCTTCGCCAACACATAGCAATTGCACCAACCGAAACTCCAATACATTAACACACAACACATGCTCCAACCTGAATTCCAATACACGAATGCACATAACATGCTCCAACTGGAATTCTAATACAAGATGACACTGCACGTGCTATAACCAGAACTCCCATACACGAACAAACAGCACATGCTCCAACTGGAACTCCAATACATTAACACAAAGCACGTGCTATAACCAGAACTCCAATACACGAATGAACAGCACTTGTTCCAACAGAAATACCTCTTCGCCAACACATAGGAATTGCTCCAACCAAAACTCCACTACATTAACACACAGCACATGCTCCAACTGGAACTCCAATACATGAACACACAGCATGTGCTCTAACCGGAATTCCAATACATGAACCCGCAGCACATGCTCCATCCGGAGTTCCAATACATGAACTCATAGAATATGCTTTAACCAGAATAAAAATACATGAACACCCAGCACATGCTCCAAACGGAACTCTTAAATATGAATGTTTTGCGCACGCTCCAACCTGAATTCCATACACAAACACACAGCACATGCTCCAACAGGATTTCAATACATGAAACACAGCACATTCTCCAACTGGAACTCCAATGCACGAACGTACAGCACATGCTTCAGCCAGAACTCCAGTGTACAAATGCATTGCAGATGGTCCAACCGGAATTCCAACACGGAAACATACAGCAAATGCTACAAACATTATTCCCATACATGAACACACAGGACATGCTCCAACCCCAATTCCAATACACGATCCCATAACACATGCTCCAATTGGATGGAATTCCAATACATGAACACATAGCACATGCCCCAACTGGATCTCCAATAAATGAACACACAGCACATGCTCCAAACGCAATTCCTATACACAATAACAGAGCGCATGCTCCAACCACACTACAAATAAATGAACACCAAGCACATGCTCCAACCGGAACTCCAAACACAAACACACAACACATGCACCAAATGAAATATGAATACACGAATGCACGGCACATGATCCAACCGGATGTGCAATACATGAACACACAGCATGTGCTCTAATTGGAATTCCAATACACGAACCCATAGAACATGCTCCATCCAGAGTTCCAATACACAAATGCACAGCCCATGCTCTAATCAGATCTCCAATACATGCAAATACAGGACGTGCTATAACCAGAAATCCCATACACGAACACACATGACATGCTCCAACTGGAACTCCTATACATTAACACACAGCACGTACTATAACCAGAACTCTAATACACGAATGAACAGCACATGCTCCAACAGAAATACCTCTTCGCCAACACATAGCAATTGCTCCAACCGAAACTCCAATACATTAACACACAACACATGCGCCAAACTGAATTCCAATACACGAATGCACAGCGCATGCTCCAACTGGAATTCTAATACAAGATGACATAGCATGTGCTATAACCAGAACTCCCATACACAAACATACAGTACATGCTCCAAATGGAACATCAATGCGTTAACACACAGCACGTGCTATAACCAGAAATCCCATACACAAACACACAGCACATGCTCCAACTGGAACTCCATTTCATTAACACAAAGCACGTGCTAAAACCAGAACTCCAATACACGAATGAACAGCACTTGCTCCAACAGAAATACATCTTCGCCAACACATAGCATTTGCTCCAACCGAAACTCCAATACAATAACACACAGCACATGTTCCAACTGGAACTCCAATACATGAACACACAGCATGTGCTCTAACCAGATTTCCAATACACGAACCCACAGCACATGCTCCATCCGGAGTTCCAATACATGAACTCATAGAATATGCTCCAACCAGAATAAAAATACATGAAAACCCAGCACATGATCCAAACGGAACTCTTAAATATGAATGAACTGCGCACGCTCCAACCTGAATTCCAATACACAAATACACAGCACATGCTCCAACTGGATTTCAATACATGAAAACACAGCACCTTCTCCAACTGGAACTCCAATGCACGAACGTACAGCACATTCTTCAGCCAGAACCCCAGTGTACAAATGCATTGCAGATGGTCAAACCGGAATTCCAACACGGAAACATACAGCAAATGCTACAATCGTTATTCCCATACATGAACACACAGTACATGCTCCAACCTCAATTCCAATACACGATCCCATAACACATGCTCCAATTGGACAGAATTCCAATACATGAACACACAGCACATGCCGCAACTGGATCTCCAATAAATGAACACACAGCACATGCTCCAAACGCAATTCCTATACACAATAACAGAGCGCATGCTCCAATCACACTACAAATAAATGAACACCAAGCACATGCTCCAACCGGAACTCCAAACACAAACACACAACTCATGCACCAAATGAAATATGAATACATGAATGCACGGCAAATAATCCAACCGGATGTGCAATACATGAACACACAGCATGTGCTCTAACTGGAATTCCAATACACGAACCCATAGAACATGCTCCATCCAGAGTTCCAATACACAAATGCACAGCCCATCTCCAATCAGATCTCCAATACATGCAAACACAGCACGTGCTATAACCAGAAATCCCATACACGAACACACATGACATGCTCCAACTGGAACTCCAATACATTAACACACAGCACGTACTATAACGAGAACTCCAATACACGAATGAACAGCACATGCTCCAACAGAAATACCTCTTCGCCAACACATTGCAATTGCTCCAACCGAAACTCCAATACATTAACACACAGCACATGCTCCAACTGGAACTCCAATACATGAACACACAGCACATGCTCCAACTGGAACTCCAATACATGAACACACAGCACATGCTCCAAACGCAATTCCTATACACAATAAAAGAGCGCATGCTCCAACCACACTACAAATAAATGAACACCAAGCACATGCTCCAACCCGAACTCCAAACACAAACACACAACACATGCACCAAATGAAATATGAATACATGAATGCATGGCAAATAATCCAACCGGATGTGCAATACATGAACACACAGCATGTGCTCTAACTGGAATTCCAATACACGAACCCATAGAACATGCTCCATCCAGAGTTCCAATACACAAATGCACAGCCCATCTCCAATCAGATCTCCAATACATGCAAACACAGCACGTGCTATAACCAGAAATCCCATACACGAACACACATGACGTGCTCCAACTGGAACTCCAATACATTAACACACAGCACGTACTATAACGAGAACTCCAATACAGGAATGAACAGCACATGCTCCAACAGAAATACCTCTTCGCCAACACATAGCAATTGCTCCAACCGAAACTCCAATACATTAACACACAGCACATGCTCCAACTGGAACTCCAATACATGAACACACAGCATGTGCTCTAACCGGAATTCCATTAAATGAACCCGCAGCACATGCTCCATCCGGACTTCCAATACATGAACTCATAGAATATGCTTTAACCAGAATAAAAATACATGAACACCCAGCACATGCTCCAAACGGAACTCTTAAATATGAATGCTCTGCGCACGCTCCAACCTGAATTCCAATACACAAACACACAGCACATGCACCAACTGGATTTCAATACATGAAAACACAGCACATTCTCCAACTGGAACTCCAATGCACGAACGTATAGCACATGCTTCAGCCAGAACTCCAGTATACAAATGCATTGCAGATGGTCCAACCGGAATTCCAACACGGAAACATACAGCAAATGCTACAATCGTTATTACCATACATGAACACACAGGACATCCTCCAACCTCAATTCCAATACACGATCCCATAACACATGCTCCAATTGGACGGAATTCCAATACATGAACACACAGCACATGTCCCAACTGGATCTCCAATACATCAACACACAGGACATGCTCCAAACGCAATTCGTATACACAATAACAGAGCGCATGCACCAACCTCACTACAAATAATTGAACACCAAGCACATGCTCCAACCGGAACTCCAAACACAAACACACAACACATGCACCAAATGAAATATGAATACACGAATGCACGGCACATGATCCAACCGGATGTGCAATACATGAACACACAGCATGTGCTCAAACTGGAATTCCAATACACGAACCCATAGAACATGCTCCATCCAGAGTTCCAATACACAAATGCACAGCCCATGCTCTAATCAGATCTCCAATACATGCAAACACAGCACGTGCTATAACCAGAAATCCCATACACGAACACACATGACATGCTCCAACTGGAACACCAATACATTAACACACAGAACGTACTATAACCAGAACTCCAATACACGAATGAACAGCACATGCCCCAACAGAAATACCTCTTCGCCAACACATAGCAATTGCTCCAACCGAAACTCCAATACATTAACACACAAAACATGCTCCAACCTGAATTCCAATACATGAATGCACAGCAAATGCTCCAACTGGAATTCTAATACAAGATGACACAGCACGTGCTATAACCAGAACTCCCATACACGAACACACAGCACATGCTCCAACTGGAACTCCAATTCATTAACACAAAGCACGTGCTATAACCAGAACTCCAATACACGAATGAACAGCACTTGCTCCAACAGAAATACCTCTTCGCCAACACATAGCAATTGCTCCAACCGATACTCCAATACAATAACACACAGCACATGTTCCAACTGGAACTCCAATACATGAACACACACCATGTGCTCTAACCAGAATTCCAATACACGAACCCACAGCACATGCTCCATCCGGAGTTCCAATACATGAACTCATAGAATATGCTCCAACCAGAATAAAAATACATGAACACCCAGAACATGCTCCAAACGGTCTTAAATATGAATGCACTGCGCACGCTCCAACCTGAATTCCAATAAACAAACACACAGCACATTCTGGAACTGGAACTCCACTGCATGAACGTACAGCACATGCTTCAGCCAGAACTCCAGTATACAAATGCATTGCAGATGGTCCAACCGGAATTCCAACATGGAAACATACAGCAAATGCTACAATCATACTTCCAATACATGAACACACATGACATACTCCAACCTCAATTCCAATACACGATCCCATAACACATGCTCCAATTGGACGGAATACCAATACATGAACACATAGCACAGGCCCCAACTGGATCTCCAATACATCAACACACAGCACATGCTCCAAACGCAATTCCTATACACAATAAAAGAGCGCATGCTCCAACCACACTACAAATAAATGAACACCAAGCACATGCTCCAACCCGAACTCCAAACACAAACACACAACACATGCACCAAATGAAATATGAATACACGAATGCACGGCACATGATCCAACCGGATGTGCAATACATGAACACACAGCATGTGCTCTAACTGAAATTCCAATACACGAACCCATAGAACATGCTCCATCCAGAGTTCCAATACACAAATGCACAGCCCATGCTCTAATCAGATCTCCAATACATGCAAATACAGCACGTGCTATAACCAGAAATCCCATACATGAACACACATGACATGCTCCAACTGGAACTCCAATACATTAACACACAGCACGTACTATAACCAGAACTCCAATACACGAATGAACAGCACATGCTCCAACAGAAATACCTCTTCGCCAACACATAGCAATTGCTCCAATCGAAACTCCAATACATTAACACACAACACATGCGCCAACCTGAATTCCAATACACGAATGCACAGCACATGCTCCAACTGGAATTCTAATAGAAGATGACACAGCACGTGCTATAACCAGAACTCCCATACACAAACATACAGTACATGCTCCAAATGGAACATCAATGCGTTAACACACAGCACGTGCTATAACCAGAAATCCCATATATGAACACACATGACATGCTCCAACTGGGACTCCAATACATTAACACACAGCACGTACTATAACCAGAAATCCAATACACGAATGCACAGCACATGCTCCAACTGGAATTCTAATACAAGATGACACAGCACGTGCTATAACCAGAACTCCCATACACGAACACACAGCACATGCTCCAACTGGAACTCCAATTCATTAACACAAAGCACGTGCTATAACCAGAACTCCAATACACGAATGAACAGCACTTGCTCCAACAGAAATACCTCTTCGCCAACACATAGCAATTGCTCCAACCGATACTCCAATACAATAACACACAGCACATGTTCCAACTGGAACTCCAATACATGAACACACACCATGTGCTCTAACCAGAATTCCAATACACGAACCCACAGCACATGCTCCATCCGGAGTTCCAATACATGAACTCATAGAATATGCTCCAACCAGAATAAAAATACATGAACACCCAGAACATGCTCCAAACGGTCTTAAATATGAATGCACTGCGCACGCTCCAACCTGAATTCCAATAAACAAACACACAGCACATTCTGGAACTGGAACTCCACTGCATGAACGTACAGCACATGCTTCAGCCAGAACTCCAGTATACAAATGCATTGCAGATGGTCCAACCGGAATTCCAACATGGAAACATACAGCAAATGCTACAATCATACTTCCAATACATGAACACACATGACATACTCCAACCTCAATTCCAATACACGATCCCATAACACATGCTCCAATTGGACGGAATACCAATACATGAACACATAGCACAGGCCCCAACTGGATCTCCAATACATCAACACACAGCACATGCTCCAAACGCAATTCCTATACACAATAAAAGAGCGCATGCTCCAACCACACTACAAATAAATGAACACCAAGCACATGCTCCAACCCGAACTCCAAACACAAACACACAACACATGCACCAAATGAAATATGAATACACGAATGCACGGCACATGATCCAACCGGATGTGCAATACATGAACACACAGCATGTGCTCTAACTGAAATTCCAATACACGAACCCATAGAACATGCTCCATCCAGAGTTCCAATACACAAATGCACAGCCCATGCTCTAATCAGATCTCCAATACATGCAAATACAGCACGTGCTATAACCAGAAATCCCATACATGAACACACATGACATGCTCCAACTGGAACTCCAATACATTAACACACAGCACGTACTATAACCAGAACTCCAATACACGAATGAACAGCACATGCTCCAACAGAAATACCTCTTCGCCAACACATAGCAATTGCTCCAATCGAAACTCCAATACATTAACACACAACACATGCGCCAACCTGAATTCCAATACACGAATGCACAGCACATGCTCCAACTGGAATTCTAATACAAGATGACACAGCACGTGCTATAACCAGAACTCCCATACACAAACATACAGTACATGCTCCAAATGGAACATCAATGAGTTAACACACAGCACGTGCTATAACCAGAAATCCCATATATGAACACACATGACATGCTCCAACTGGGACTCCAATACATTAACACACAGCACGTACTATAACCAGAAATCCAATACACGAATGAACAGCACATGCTCCAACAGAAATACCTCTTCGCCAACACATAGCAATTGCATCAACCGAAACTCCAATACATTAACACACAACACATGCTCCAACCTTAATTCCAATACACGAATGCACAGCACATGCTCCAACTGGAATTCTAATACAAGATGACACAGCACGAGCTATAACCAGAACTCCCATACACGAACACACAGCACATGCTCCAACTGGAACTCCAATACATTAACACAAACCACGTGCTATAACCAGAACTCCAATACACGAATGAACAGCCCTTGCTCCAACAGAAATACATCTTCGCCAACACATAGCAATTGCTCCAACCGAAACTCCAATACAATAACACACAGCACATGTTCCAACTGGAACTCCAATACATGAACACACAGCATGTGCTCTAACCAGAATTCCAATACACGAACCCACAGCACATGCTCCATCCGGAGTTCCAATACATGAACTCATAGAATATGCTCCAACCAGAATAAAAATACATCAAAACCCAGCACATGCTCCAAACGGAACTCTTAAATATGAATGAACTGCGCACGCTCCAACCTGAATTCCAATACACAAACACACAGCACATGCTCCAACTGCATTTCAATACATGAAAACACAGCACCTTCTCCAACTGGAACTCCAATGCACGAACGTACAGCACATTCTTCAGCCAGAACTCCAGTGTACAAATGAATTGCAGATGGTCAAACCGGAATTCCAACACGGAAACATACAGCAAATGCTACAATCAATATTCCCATACATGAACACACAGGACATGCTCCAACCTCAATTCCAATACACGATCCCATAACACATGCTCCAATTGGACAGAATTCCAATACATGAACACACAGCACATGCCGCAACTGGATCTCCAATAAATGAACACACAGCACATGCTCCAAACGCAATTCCTATACACAATAACAGAGCGCATGCTCCAATCACACTACAAATAAATGAACACCAAGCACATGCTCCAACCGGAACTCCAAACACAAACACACAACACATGCACCAAATGAAATATGAATACAAAAATGCACGGCAAATAATCCAACCGGATGTGAAATACATGTACACAAGGCAGGTGCTCTAACTGGAATTCCAATACAAGAACCCATAGAACATGCTCCATCCAGAGTTCCAATACACAAATGCACAGCCCATGCTCCAATCAGATCTCCAATACATGAAAACACAGCACGTGCTATAACCAGAAATCCCATACACGAACATACATGACATGCTCCAACTGTAACTCCATACATTAACACACAGCACGTACTATAACCTGAACTCCAATACACGAATGAACAGCACATGCTCCAACGGAAATACCTCTTCGCCAACACATAGCAATTGCTCCAACCGAAACTCCAATACATTAACACACAGCACATGCTCCAACTGGAACTCCAATACATGAACACACAGCACATGCTCCAAACCCAATTCCTATACACAATAAAAGAGCGCATGCTGCAACCACACTACAAATAAATGAACACCAAGCACATGCTCCAACCCGAACTCCAAACACAAACACACAACACATGCACCAAATGAAATATGAATACATGAATGCACGGCAAATAATCCAACCGGATGTGCAATACATGAACACACAGCATGTGCTCTAACTGGAATTCCAATACACGAACCCATAGAACATGCTCCATCCAGAGTTCCAATACACAAATGCACAGCCCATCTCCAATCAGATCTCCAATACATGCAAACACAGCACGTGCTATAACCAGAAATCCCATACACGAACACACATGACATGCTCCAACTGGAACTCCAATACATTAACACACAGCACGTACTATAACGAGAACTCCAATACACGAATGAACAGCACATGCTCCAACAGAAATACCTCTTCGCCAACACATAGCAATTGCTCCAACCGAAACTCCAATACATTAACACACAGCACATGCTCCAACTGGAACTCCAATACATGAACACACAGCATGTGCTCTAACCGGAATTCCAATAAATGAACCCGCAGCACATGCTCCATCCGGACTTCCAATACATGAACTCATAGAATATGCTTTAACCAGAATAAAAATACATGAACACCCAGCACATGCTCCAAACGGAACTCTTAAATATGAATGCTCTGTGCACGCTCCAACCTGAATTCCAATACACAAACACACAGCACATGCTCCAACTGGATTTCAATACATGAAAACACAGCACATTCTCCAACTGGAACTCCAATGCACGAACGTATAGCACATGCTTCAGCCAGAACTCCAGTGTACAAATGCATTGCAGATGGTCCAACCGGAATTCCAACACGGAAACATACAGCAAATGCTACAATCGTTATTCCCATACATGAACACACAGGACATCCTCCAACCTCAATTCCAATACACGATCCCATAACACATGCTCCAATTGGACGGAATTCCAATACATGAACACACAGCACATGCCCCAACTGGATCTCCAATACATCAACACACAGGACATGCTCCAAACGCAATTCCTATACACAATAACAGAGCGCATGCACCAACCTCACTACAAATAATTGAACACCAAGCACATGCTCCAACCGGAACTCTAAACACAAACACACAACACATGCACCAAATGAAATATGAATACACGAATGCACGGCACAGGATCCAACCGGATGTGCAATACATGAACACACAGCATGTGCTCTAACTGGAATTCCAATACACGAACCCATAGAACATGCTCCATCCAGAGTTCCAATACACAAATGCACAGCCCATGCTCTAATCAGATCTCCAATACATGCAAACACAGCACGTGCTATAACCAGAAATCCCATACATGAACACACATGACATGCTCCAACTGCAACACCAATACATTAACACACAGCACGTACTATAACCAGAACTCCAATACACGAATGAACAGCACATGCCCCAACAGAAATACCTCTTCGCCAACACATAGCAATTGCTCCAACCGAAACTCCAATACATTAACACACAAAACATCCTCCAACCTGAATTCCAATACATGAATGCACAGCACATGTTCCAACTGGAACACCAATACATGAACACACAGCATGTGCTCTAACCAGAATTCCAATACACGAACCCACAGCACATGCTCCATCCGGAGTTCCAATACATGAACTCATAGAATATGTTCGAACCAGAATAAAAATACATGAACACCCAGAACATGCTCCAAACGGTCTTAAATATGAATGCACTGTGCACGCTCCAACCTGAATTCCAATAAACAAACACACAGCACATGCTTGAACTGGAACTCCACTGCATGAACGTACAGCACATGCTTCAGCCAGAACTCCAGTATACAAATGCATTGCAGATGGTCCAACCGGAATTCCAACATGGAAACATACTGCAAATGCTACAATCATACTTCCAATACATGAACACACATGACATACTCCAACCTTAATTCCAATACACGATCCCATAACACATGCTCCAATTGGACGGAATATCAATACATGAACACATAGCACATGCCCCAACTGGATCTCCAATACATCAACACACAGCACATGCTCCAAACGCAATTCCTATACACAATAAAAGAGCGCATGCTCCAACCACACTACAAATAAATGAACACCAAGCACATGCTCCAACCTGAACTCCAAACACAAACACACAACACATGCACCAAATGAAATATGAATACACGAATGCATGGCACATGATCCAACCGGATGTGCAATACATGAACACACAGCATGTGCTCTAACTGAAATTCCAATACACGAACCCATAGAACATGCTCCATCCAGAGTTCCAATACACAAATGCACAGCCCATGCTCTAATCAGATCTCCAATACATGCAAATACAGCACGTGCTATAACCAGAAATCCCATACATGAACACACATGACATGCTCCAACTGGAACTCCAATACATTAACACACAGCACGTACTATAACCAGAACTCCAATACACGAATGAACAGCACATGCTCCAACAGAAATACCTCTTCGCCAACACATAGCAATTGCTCCAATCGAAACTCCAATACATTAACACACAACACATGCGCCAACCTGAATTCCAATACACGAATGCACAGCACATGCTCCAACTGGAATTCTAATACAAGATGACACAGCACGTGCTATAACCAGAACTCCCATACACAAACATACAGTACATGCTCCAAATGGAACATCAATGCGTTAACACACAGCACGTGCTATAACCAGAAATCCCATATATGAACACACATGACATGCTCCAACTGGAACTCCAATACATTAACACACAGCACGTACTATAACCAGAAATCCAATACACGAATGAACAGCACATGCTCCAACAGAAATACCTCTTCGCCAACACATAGCAATTGCATCAACCGAAACTCCAATACATTAACACACAACACATGCTCCAACCTGAATTCCAATACACGAATGCACAGCACATGCTCCAACTGGAATTCTAATACAAGATGACACATCACGAGGTATAACCAGAACTCCCATACACGAACACACAGCACATGCTCCAACTGGAACTCCAATACATTAACACAAACCACGTGCTATAACCAGAACTCCAATACACGAATGAACAGCACTTGCTCCAACAGAAATACATCTTCGCCAACACATAGCAATTGCTCCAACCGAAACTCCAATACAATAACACACAGCACATGTTC
Source organism: Narcine bancroftii (assembly GCF_036971445.1). Lineage (NCBI taxonomy): Eukaryota > Metazoa > Chordata > Chondrichthyes > Torpediniformes > Narcinidae > Narcine > Narcine bancroftii. Next base: position 243,628 of record NW_027211862.1, on the reverse strand, counting down.
CAACTGGAACTCCAATACATGAACACACAGCATGTGCTCTAACCAGAATTCCAATACACGAACCCACAGCACATGCTCCATCCGGAGTTCCAATACATGAACTCATAGAATATGCTCCAACCAGAATAAAAATACATGAAAACCCAGCACATGCTCCAAACGGAACTCTTAAATATGAATGAACTGCGCACGCTCCAACCTGAATTCCAATACACAAACACATAGCACATGCTCCAACTGGATTTCAATACATGAAAACACAGCACCTTCTCCAACTGGAACTCCAATGCACGAACGTACAGCACATTCTTCAGACAGAACTCCAGTGTACAAATGCATTGCAGATGGTCAAACCGGAATTCCAAAACGGAAACATACAGCAAATGCTACAATCAATATTCCCATACATGAACACACAGGACATGCTCCAACCTCACTTCCAATACACGAACCCATAACACATGCTCCAATTGGACAGAATTCCAATACATGAACACACAGCACGTACTATAACGAGAACTCCAATACACGAATGAACAGCACATGCTCCAACAGAAATACCTCTTCGCCAACACATAGCAATTACTCCAACCGAAACTCCAATACATTAACACACAGCACATGCTCCAACTGGAACTCCAATACATCAACACACAGCACATGCTCCAAACGCAATTCCTATACACAATAAAAGAGTGCATGCTCCAACCACACTACAAATAAATGAACACCAAGCACATGCTCCAACCCGAACTCCAAACACAACCACACAACACATGCACCAAATGAAATATGAATACATGAATGCACGGCAAATAATCCAACCGGATGTGCAATACATGAACACACAGCATGTGCTCTAACTGGAATTCCAATACACGAACCCATAGAACATGCTCCATCCAGAGTTCCAATACACAAATGCACAGCCCATCTCCAATCAGATCTCAAATACATGCAAACACAGCACGTGCTATAACCAGAAATCCCATACACGAATACACATGACATGCTCCAACTGGAACTCCAATACATTAACACACAGCACGTACTATAACGAGAACTCCAATACACGAATGAACAGCACATGCTCCAACAGAAATACCTCTTCGCCAACACATAGCAATTGCTCCAACCGAAACTCCAATACATTAACACACAGCACATGCTCCAACTGGAACTCCAATACATGAACACACAGCATGTGCTCTAACCGGAATTCCAATAAATGAACCCGCAGCACATGCTCCATCCGGACTTCCAATACATGAACTCATAGAATATGCTTTAACCAGAATAAAAATACATGAACACCCAGCACATGCTCCAAACGGAACTCTTAAATATGAATGCTCTGCGCACGCTCCAACCTGAATTCCAATACACAAACACACAGCACATGCTCCAACTGGATTTCAATACATGAAAACACAGCACATTCTCCAACTGGAACTCCAATGCACGAACGTATAGCACATGCTTCAGCCAGAACTCCAGTGTACAAATGCATTGCAGATGGTCCAACCGGAATTCCAACACGGAAACATACAGCAAATGCTACAATCGTTATTCCCATACATGAACACACAGGACATCCTCCAACCTCAATTCCAATACACGATCCCATAACACATGCTCCAATTGGACGGAATTCCAATACATGAACACACAGCACTTGCCCCAACTGGATCTCCAATACATCAACACACAGGACATGCTCCAAACGCAATTCCAATACACAATAACAGAGCGCATGCACCAACCTCACTACAAATAATTGAACACCAAGCACATGCTCCAACCGGAACTCCAAACACAAACACACAACACATGCACCAAATGAAATATGAATACACAAATGCACGGCACCTGATCCAACCGGATGTGCAATACATGAACACACAGCATGTGCTCTAACTGGAATTCCAATACACGAACCCATAGAACATGCTCCATCCAGAGTTCCAATACACAAATGCACAGCCCATGCTCTAATCAGATCTCCAATACATGCAAACACAGCACGTGCTATAACCAGAAATCCCATACATGAACACACATGACATGCTCCAACTGGAACACCAATACATTAACACACAGCACGTACTATAACCAGAACTCCAATACACGAATGAACAGCACATGCCCCAACAGAAATACCTCTTCGCCAACACATAGCAATTGCTCCAACCGAAACTCCAATACATTAACACACAAAACATGCTCCAACCTGAATTCCAATACATGAATGCACAGCACATGCTCCAACTGGAGTTCTAATACAAGATGACACAGCACGTGCTATAACCAGAACTCCCATACACGAACACACAGCACATGCTCCAACTGGAACTCCAATTCATTAACACAAAGCACGTGCTATAACCAGAACTCCAATACACGAATGAACAGCACTTGCTCCAACAGAAATACCTCTTCGCCAACACATAGCAATTGCTCCAACCGATACTCCAATACAATAACACACAGCACATGTTCCAACTGGAACTCCAATACATGAACACACAGCATGTGCTCTAACCAGAATTCCAATACACGAACCCACAGCACATGCTCCATTCGGAGTTCCAATACATGAACTCATAGAATATGCTCCAACCAGAATAAAAATACATGAACACCCAGAACATGCTCCAAACGGTCTTAAATATGAATACACTGCGCACGCTCCAACCTGAATTCCAATAAACAAACACACAGCACATGCTTGAACTGGATTTCAATACATGAAAACACAGCACATTCTGGAACTGGAACTCCACTGCATGAACGTACAGCACATGCTTCAGCCAGAACTCCAGTATACAAATGCATTGCAGATGGTCCAACCGGAATTCCAACATGGAAACATACAGCAAATGCTACAATCATACTTCCAATACATGAACACACATGACATACTCCAACCTCAATTCCAATACACGATCCCATAACACATGCTCCAATTGGACGGAATACCAATACATGAACACATAGCACATGCCCCAACTGGATCTCCAATACATCAACACACAGCACATGCTCCAAACGCAATTCCTATACACAATAAAAGAGCGCATGCTCCAACCACACTACAAATAAATGAACACCAAGCACATGCTCCAACCCGAACTCCAAACATAAACACACAACACATGCACCAAATGAAATATGAATACACGAATGCACGGCACATGATCCAACCGGATGTGCAATACATGAACACACAGCATGTGCTCTAACTGAAATTCCAATACACGAACCCATAGAACATGCTCCATCCAGAGTTCCAATACACAAATGCACAGCCCATGCTCTAATCAGATCTCCAATACATGCAAATACAGCACGTGCTATAACCAGAAATCCCATACATGAACACACATGACATGCTCCAACTGGAACTCCAATACATTAACACACAGCACGTACTATAACCAGAACTCCAATACACGAATGAACAGCACATGCTCCAACAGAAATACCTCTTCGCCAACACATAGCAATTGCTCCAATCGAAACTCCAATACATTAACACACAACACATGCGCCAACCTGAATTCCAATACACGAATGCACAGCACATGCTCCAACTGGAATTCTAATACAAGATGACACAGCACGTGCTATAACCAGAACTCCCATACACAAACATACAGTACATGCTCCAAATGGAACATCAATGCGTTAACACACAGCACGTGCTATAACCAGAAATCCCATATATGAACACACATGACATGCTCCAACTGGAACTCCAATACATTAACACACAGCACGTACTATAACCAGAAATCCAATACACGAATGAACAGCACATGCTCCAACAGAAATACCTCTTCGCCAACACATAGCAATTGCATCAACCGAAACTCCAATACATTAACACACAACACATGCTCCAACCTGAATTCCAATACACGAATGCACAGCACATGCTCCAACTGGAATTCTAATACAAGATGACACAGCACGAGCTATAACCAGAACTCCCATACACGAACACACAGCACATGCTCCAACTGGAACTCCAATACATTAACACAAACCACGTGCTATAACCAGAACTCCAATACACGAATGAACAGCACTTGTTCCAACAGAAATACCTCTTCGCCAACACATAGCAATTGCTCCAACCGAAACTCCAATACATTAACACACAGTACATGCTCCAACTGGAACTCCAATACATGAACACACAGCATGTACTCTAACTGGAATTCCAATACATGAACCCGCAGCACATGCTCCATCCGGAGTTCCAATACATCAACTCATAGAATATGCTTTAACCAGAATAAAAATACACGAACACCCAGCACATGCACCAAACGGAACTCTTAAATATGAATGCTCTGCGCACGCTCCAACCTGAATTCCAATACACAAACACACAGCACATGCTCCAACTGGATTTCAATACATGAAAACACAGCACATTCTCCAACTGGAACTCCAATCCACGAACGTACAGCACATGCTTCAGCCAGAACTCCAGCGTACAAATGCATTGCAGATGTTCCAACCGGAATTCCAACATGGAAACATACAGCAAATGCTACAATCATTATGCCCATACATGAACACACAGGACATCCTCCAACCTCAATTCCAATACACGATCCCATAACACATGCTCCAATTGGACGGAATGCCAATACATGAAAACACAGCACATGCCCCAACTGGATCTCCAATACATCAACACACAGGACACGCTCCAAACGCAATTCCTATACACAATAACAGAGCGCATGCTCCAATCACACTACAAATAAATGAACACCAAGCACATGCTCCAACCGGAACTCCAAACACAAACACACAACACATGCACCAAATGAAATATGAATACATGAATGCACGGCAAATAATCCAACCGGATGTGCAATACATGAACTCACAGCATGTGCTCTAACTGGAATTCCAATACACGAACCCATAGAACATGCTCCATCCAGAGTTCCAATACACAAATGCACAGCCCATCTCCAATCAGATCTCCAATACATGCAAACACAGCACGTGCTATAACCAGAAATCCCATACACGAACACACATGACATGCTCCAACTGGAACTCCAATACATTAACACACAGCACGTACTATAACGAGAACTCCAATACAAGAATGAACAGCACATGCTCCAACAGAAATACCTCTTCGCCAACACATAGCAATTGCTCCAACCGAAACTCCAATACATTAACACACAGCACATGCTCCAACTGGAACTCCAATACATGAACACACAGCACATGCTCCAAACGCAATTCCTATACACAATAAAAGAGCGCATGCTCCAACCACACTACAAATAAATGAACACCAAGCACATGCTCCAACCCGAACTCCAAACACAAACACACAATACATGCACCAAATGAAATATGAATACATGAATGCACGGCAAATAATCCAACCGGATGTGCAATACATGAACACACAGCATGTGCTCTAACTGGAATTCCAATACACGAACCCATAGAACATGCTCCATCCAGAGTTCCAATACACAAATGCACAGCCCATCTCCAATCAGATCTCCAATACATGCAAACACAGCACGTGCTATAACCAGAAATCCCATACACGAACACACATGACATGCTCCAACTGGAACTCCAATACATTAACACACAGCACGTAGTATAACGAGAACTCCAATACACGAATGAACAGCACATGCTCCAACAGAAATACCTCTTCGCCAACACATAGCAATTGCTCCAACCGAAACTCCAATACATTAACACACAGCACATGCTCCAACTGGAACTCCAATACATCAACACACAGCATGTGCTCTAACCGGAATTCCAATAAATGAACCCGCAGCACATGCTCCATCCGGACTTCCAATACATGAACTCATAGAATATGCTTTAACCAGAATAAAAATACATGAACACCCAGCACATGCTCCAAACGGAACTCTTAAATATGAATGCTCTGCGCACGCTCCAACCTGAATTCCAATACACAAACACACAGCACATGCTCCAACTGGATTTCAATACATGAAAACACAGCACATTCTCCAACTGGAACTCCAATGCACGAACGTATAGCACATGCTTCAGCCAGAACTCCAGTGTACAAATGCATTGCAGATGGTCCAACCGGAATTCCAACACGGAAACATACAGCAAATGCTACAATCGTTATTCCCATACATGAACACACAGGACATCCTCCAACCTCAATTCCAATACACGATCCCATAACACATGCTCCAATTGGACGGAATTCCAATACATGAACACACAGCACATGCCCCAACTGGATCTCCAATACATCAACACACAGGACATGCTCCAAACGCAATTCCTATACACAATAACAGAGCGCATGCACCAACCTCACTACAAATAATTGAACACCAAGCACATGCTCCAACCGGAACTCCAAACACAAACACACAACACATGCACCAAATGAAATATGAATACACGAATGCACGGCACATGATCCAACCGGATGTGCAATACATGAACACACAGCATGTGCTCTAACTGGAATTCCAATACACGAACCCATAGAACATGCTCCATCCAGAGTTCCAATACACAAATGCACAGCCCATGCTCTAATCAGATCTCCAATACATGAAAACACAGCACGTGCTATAACCAGAAATCCCATACACGAACACACATGACATGCTCCAACTGGAACACCAATACATTAACACACAGCACGTACTATAACCAGAACTCCAATACACGAATGAACAGCACATGCCCCAACAGAAATACCTCTTCGCCAACACATAGCAATTGCTCCAACCGAAACTCCAATACATTAACACACAAAACATGCTCCAACCTGAATTCCAATACATGAATGCACAGCACATGCTCCAACTGGAATTCTAATACAAGATGACACAGCACGTGCTATAACCAGAACTCCCATACACGAACACACAGCACATGCTCCAACTGGAACTCCAATTCATTAACACAAAGCACGTGCTATAACCAGAACTCCAATACACGAATGAACAGCACTTGCTCCAACAGAAATACCTCTTCGCCAACACATAGCAATTGCTCCAACCGATACTCCAATACAATAACACACAGCACAAGTTCCAACTGGAACTCCAATACATGAACACACAGCATGTGCTCTAACCAGAATTCCAATACACGAACCCACAGCACATGCTCCATTCGGAGTTCCAATACATGAACTCATAGAATATGCTCCAACCAGAATAAAAATACATGAACACCCAGAACATGCTCCAAACGGTCTTAAATATGAATGCACTGCGCACGCTCCAACCTGAATTCCAATAAACAAACACACAGCACATGCTTGAACTGGATTTCAATACATGAAAACACAGCACATTTTGGAACTGGAACTCCACTGCATGAACGTACAGCACATGCTTCAGCCAGAACTCCAGTATACAAATGCATTGCAGATGGTCCAACCGGAATTCCAACATGGAAACATACAGCAAATGCTACAATCATACTTCCAATACATGAACACACATGACATACTCCAATCTCAATTCCAATACACGATCCCATAACACATGCTCCAATTGGACGGAATACCAATACATGAACACATAGCACATGCCCCAACTGGATCTCCAATACATCAACACACAGCACATGCTCCAAACGCAATTCCTATACACAATAAAAGAGCGCATGCTCCAACCACACTACAAATAAATGAACACCAAGCACATGCTCCAACCGGAACTCCAAACACAAACACACAACACATGCACCAAATGAAATATGAATACACGAATGCACGGCACATGATCCAACCGGATGTGCAATACATGAACACACAGCATGTGCTCTAACTGAAATTCCAATACACGAACCCATAGAACATGCTCCATCCAGAGTTCCAATACACAAATGCACAGCCCATGCTCTAATCAGATCTCCAATACATGCAAATACAGCACGTGTTATAACCAGAAATCCCATACATGAACACACATGACATGCTCCAACTGGAACTCCAATACATTAACACACAGCACGTACTATAACCAGAACTCCAATACACGAATGAACAGCACATGCTCCAACAGAAATACCTCTTCGCCAACACATAGCAATTGCTCCAATCGAAACTCCAATACATTAACACACAACACATGCGCCAACCTGAATTCCAATACACGAATGCACAGCACATGCTCCAACTGGAATTCTAATACAAGATGACACAGCACGTGCTATAACCAGAACTCCCATACACAAACATACAGTACATGCTCCAAATGGAACATCAATGCGTTAACACACAGCACGTGCTATAACCAGAAATCCCATATATGAACACACATGACATGCTCCAACTGGAACTCCAATACATTAACACACAGCACGTACTATAACCAGAAATCCAATACACGAATGAACAGCACATGCTCCAACAGAAATACCTCTTCGCCAACACATAGCAATTGCATCAACCGAAACTCCAATACATTAACACACAACACATGCTCCAACCTGAATTCCAATACACGAAGGCACAGCACATGCTCCAACTGGAATTCTAATACAAGATGACACAGCACGAGCTATAACCAGAACTCCCATACACGAACACACAGCACATGCTCCAACTGGAACTCCAATACATTAACACAAACCACGTGCTATAACCAGAACTCCAATACACGAATGAACAGCACTTGTTCCAACAGAAATACCTCTTCGCCAACACATAGCAATTGCTCCAACCGAAACTCCAATACATTAACACACAGCACATGCTCCAACTGGAACTCTAATACATGAACACACAGCATGTACTCTAACTGGAATTCCAATACATGAACCCGCAGCACATGCTCCATCCGGAGTTCCAATACATCAATCCATAGAATATGCTTTAACCAGAATAAAAATACATGAACACCCAGCACATGCTCCAAACGGAACTCTTAAATATGAATGCTCTGCGCACGCTCCAACCTGAATTCCAATACACAAACACACAGCACATGCTCCAACTGGATTTCAATACATGAAAACACAGCACATTCTCCAACTGGAACTCCAATGCTCGAACGTACAGCACATGCTTCAGCCAGAACTCCAGTGTACAAATGCATTGCAGATGTTCCAACCGGAATTCCAACACGGAAACATACAGCAAATGCTACAATCATTATTCCCATACATGAACACACAGGACATCCTCCAACCTCAATTCCAATACACGATCCCATAACACATGCTCCAATTGGACGGAATTCCAATACATGAACACACAGCACATGCCCCAACTGGATCTCCAATACATCAACACACAGTACACGCTCCAAACGCAATTCCTATACACAATAACAGAGCGCATGCACCAACCACACTACAAATAATTGAACACCAAGCACATGCTCCAGCCGGAATTCCAAACACAAAACACAACACATGCACCAAATGAAATATGAATACACGAATGCACGGCACATGATCCAACCGGATGTGCAATACACGAACCCATAGAACATGCTCCATCCAGAGTTCCAATATACAAATGCACAGCCCATGCTCCAATCAGATCTCCAATACATGCAAACACAGCACGTGCTATAACCAGAAATCCCATACACGTACACACATGACATGCTCCAACTGGAACACCAATACATTAACACACAGCACGTACTATAACCAGAACTCCCATACACGAATGAACAGCACATGCCCCAACAGAAATACCTCTTTGCCAACACATAGCAATTGCTCCAACCGAAACTCCAATACATTAACACACAACACATGCTCCAACCTGAATTCCAATACATGAATGCACAGCACATGCTCCAACTGGAATTCTAATACAAGATGACACAGCACGAGCTATAACCAGAACTCACATACACGAACACACAGCACATGCTCCAACTGGAACTCCAATACATTAACACAAACCACGTGCTATAACCAGAACTCCAATACACGAATGAACAGCACTTGTTCCAACAGAAATACCTCTTCGCCAACACATAGCAATTGCTCCAACCGAAACTCCAATACATTAACACACAGCACATGCTCCAACTGGAACTCCAATACATGAACACACAGCATGTACTCTAACTGGAATTCCAATACATGAACCCACAGCACATGCTCCATCCGGAGTTCCAATACATCAATCCATAGAATATGCTTTAACCAGAATAAAAATACATGAACACCCAGCACATGCTCCAAACGGAACTCTTAAATATGAATGCTCTGCGCACGCTCCAACCTGAATTCCAATACACAAACACACAGCACATGCTCCAACTGGATTTCAATACATGAAAACACAGCACATTCTCCAACTGGAACTCCAATGCTCGAACGTACAGCACATGCTTCAGCCAGAACTCCAGTGTACAAATGCATTGCAGATGTTCCAACCGGAATTCCAACACGGAAACATACAGCAAATGCTACAATCATTATTCCCATACATGAACACACAGGACATCCTCCAACCTCAATTCCAATACACGATCCCATAACACATGCTCCAATTGGACGGAATTCCAATACATGAACACACAGCACATGCCCCAACTGGATCTCCAATACATCAACACACAGGACACGCTCCAAACGCAATTCCTATACACAATAACAGAGCGCATGCACCAACCACACTACAAATAATTGAACACCAAGCACATGCTCCAGCCGGAACTCCAAACACAAACACACAACACATGCACCAAATGAAATATGAATACACGAATGCACGGCACATGATCCAACCGGATGTGCAATACACGAACCCATAGAACATGCTCCATCCAGAATTCCAATATACAAATGCACAGCCCATGCTCAAATCAGATCTCCAATACATGCAAACACAGCACGTGCTATAACCAGAAATCCCATACACGTACACACATGACATGCTCCAACTGGAACACCAATACATTAACACACAGCACGTACTATAACCAGAACTCCCATACACGAATGAACAGCACATGCCCCAACAGAAATACCTCTTTGCCAACACATAGCAATTGCTCCAACCGAAACTCCAATACATTAACACACAACACATGCTCCAACCTGAATTCCAATACATGAATGCACAGCACATGCTCCAACTGGAATTCTAATACAAGATGACACAGCACGTGCTATAACCAGAACTCCCATACACAAACATACAGTACATGCTCCAAATGGAACATCAATGCGTTAACACACAGCACGGGCTATAACCAGAACTCCCATACACGAACACACAGCACATGCTCCAACTGGAACTCCAATTCATTAAAGCAAAGCACGTGCTATAACCAGAACTCCAATACACGAATGAACAGCACTTGCTCCAACAGAAATACCTCTTCGCCAACACATAGCAATTGCTCCAACCGAAACTCCAATACAATAACACACAGCACATTTTCCAACTGGAACTCCAATACATGAACACACAGCATGTGCTCTAACCAGAATTCCAATACACGAACCCACAGCACATGCTCCATCCGGAGTTCCATTACATGAACTCATAGAATATGCTCCAACCAGAATAAAAATACATGAACACCCAGCACATGCTCCAAACGGTCTTAAATATGAATGCACTGCGCATGCTCCAACCTGAATTCCAATACACAAACACACAGCACATGCTTGAACTGGATTTCAATACATGAAAACACAGCACCTTCTCCAACTGGAACTCCACTACACGAACGTACAGCACATGCTTCAGCCAGAACTCCAGTATACAAATGCATTGCAGATGGTCCAACCGGAATTCCAACATGGAAACATACAGCAAATGCTACAATCATACTTCCTATACATGAACAAACTGGACATACTCCAACCTCAATTCCAATACACGATCCCATAACACATGCTCCAATTGGACGGAATACCAATACATGAACACATAGCACATGCCCCAACTGGATCTCCAATACATTAACACACAGCACATGCTCCAAATGCAATTCCTATACACAATAACAGAGCGCATGCTCCAACCACACTACAAATAAATGAACACCAAGCACATGCTCCAACCGGAACTCCAAACACAAACACACAACACATGCACCAAATGAAATATGAATACACGAATGCACGGCACATGATCCAACCGGATGTGCAATACATGAACACACAGCATGTGCTCTAACTGGAATTCCAATACACGAACCCATAGAACATGCTCCATCCAGAGTTCCAATACACAAATGCACAGCCCATGCTCTAATCAGATCTCCAATACATGCAAATACAGCACGTGCTATAACCAGAAATCCCATACACGAACACACATGACATGCTCCAACTGGAACTCCAATACATTAACACGCAGCACGTACTATAACCAGAACTCCAATACACGAATGAACAGCACATGCTCCAACAGAAATACCTCTTCGCCAACACATAGCAATTGCTCCAACCGAAACTCCAATACATTAACACACAGCACATGCTCCAACTGGAACTCCAATACATGAACACACAGCACATGCTCCAAACGCAATTCCTATACACAATAAAAGAGCGCATGCTCCAACCACACTACAAATAAATGAACACCAAGCACATGCTCCAACCCGAACTCCAAACACAAACACACAATACATGCACCAAATGAAATATGAATACATGAATGCACGGCAAATAATCCAACCGGATGTGCAATACATGAACACACAGCATGTGCTCTAACTGGAATTCCAATACACGAACCCATAGAACATGCTCCATCCAGAGTTCCAATACACAAATGCACAGCCCATCTCCAATCAGATCTCCAATACATGCAAACACAGCACGTGCTATAACCAGAAATCCCATACACGAACACACATGACATGCTCCAACTGGAACTCCAATACATTAACACACAGCACGTAGTATAACGAGAACTCCAATACACGAATGAACAGCACATGCTCCAACAGAAATACCTCTTCGCCAACACATAGCAATTGCTCCAACCGAAACTCCAATACATTAACACACAGCACATGCTCCAACTGGAACTCCAATACATCAACACACAGCATGTGCTCTAACCGGAATTCCAATAAATGAACCCGCAGCACATGCTCCATCCGGACTTCCAATACATGAACTCATAGAATATGCTTTAACCAGAATAAAAATACATGAACACCCAGCACATGCTCCAAACGGAACTCTTAAATATGAATGCTCTGCGCACGCTCCAACCTGAATTCCAATACACAAACACACAGCACATGCTCCAACTGGATTTCAATACATGAAAACACAGCACATTCTCCAACTGGAACTCCAATGCACGAACGTATAGCACATGCTTCAGCCAGAACTCCAGTGTACAAATGCATTGCAGATGGTCCAACCGGAATTCCAACACGGAAACATACAGCAAATGCTACAATCGTTATTCCCATACATGAACACACAGGACATCCTCCAACCTCAATTCCAATACACGATCCCATAACTCATGCTCCAATTGGACGGAATTCCAATACATGAACACACAGCACATGCCCCAACTGGATCTCCAATACATCAACACACAGGACATGCTCCAAACGCAATTCCTATACACAATAACAGAGCGCATGCACCAACCTCACTACAAATAATTGAACACCAAGCACATGCTCCAACCGGAACTCCAAACACAAACACACAACACATGCACCAAATGAAATATGAATACACGAATGCACGGCACATGATCCAACCGGATGTGCAATACATGAACACACAGAATGTGCTCTAACTGGAATTCCAATACACGAACCCATAGAACATGCTCCATCCAGAGTTCCAATACACAAATGCACAGCCCATGCTCTAATCAGATCTCCAATACATGAAAACACAGCACGTGCTATAACCAGAAATCCCATACACGAACACACATGACATGCTCCAACTGGAACACCAATACATTAACACACAGCACGTACTATAACCAGAACTCCAATACACGAATGAACAGCACATGCCCCAACAGAAATACCTCTTCGCCAACACATAGCAATTGCTCCAACCGAAACTCCAATACATTAACACACAAAACATGCTCCAACCTGAATTCCAATACATGAATGCACAGCACATGCTCCAACTGGAATTCTAATACAAGATGACACAGCACGTGCTATAACCAGAACTCCCATACACGAACACACAGCACATGCTCCAACTGGAACTCCAATTCATTAACACAAAGCACGTGCTATAACCAGAACTCCAATACACGAATGAACAGCACTTGCTCCAACAGAAATACCTCTTCGCCAACACATAGCAATTGCTCCAACCGATACTCCAATACAATTACACACAGCACAAGTTCCAACTGGAACTCCAATACATGAACACACAGCATGTGCTCTAACCAGAATTCCAATACACGAACCCACAGCACATGCTCCATTCGGAGTTCCAATACATGAACTCATAGAATATGCTCCAACCAGAATAAAAATACATGAACACCCAGAACATGCTCCAAACGGACTTCAATATGAATGCACTGTGCACGCTCCAACCTGAATTCCAATAAACAAACACACAGCACATGCTTGAACTGGATTTCAATACATGAAAACACAGCACATTTTGGAACTGGAACTCCACTGCATGAACGTACAGCACATGCTTCAGCCAGAACTCCAGTATACAAATGCATTGCAGATGGTCCAACCGGAATTCCAACATGGAAACATACAGCAAATGCTACAATCATACTTCCAATACATGAACACACATGACATACTCCAATCTCAATTCCAATACACGATCCCATAACACATGCTCCAATTGGACGGAATACCAATACATGAACACATAGCACATGCCCCAACTGGATCTCCAACACATCAACACACAGCACATGCTCCAAACGCAATTCCTATACACAATAAAAGAGCGCATGCTCCAACCACACTACAAATAAATGAACACCAAGCACATGCTCCAACCGGAACTCCAAACACAAACACACAACACATGCACCAAATGAAATATGAATACACGAATGCACGGCACATGATCCAACCGGATGTGCAATACATGAACACACAGCATGTGCTCTAACTGAAATTCCAATACACGAACCCATAGAACATGCTCCATCCAGAGTTCCAATACACAAATGCACAGCCCATGCTCTAATCAGATCTCCAATACATGCAAATACAGCACGTGCTATAACCAGAAATCCCATACATGAACACACATGACATGCTCCAACTGGAACTCCAATACATTAACACACAGCACGTACTATAACCAGAACTCCAATACATGAATGAACAGCACATGCTCCAACAGAAATACCTCTTCGCCAACACATAGCAATTGCTCCAATCGAAACTCCAATACATTAACAAACAACACATGCGCCAACCTGAATTCCAATACACGAATGCACAGCACATGCTCCAACTGGAATTCTAATACAAGATGACACAGCACGTGCTATAACCAGAACTCCCATACACAAACATACAGTACATGCTCCAAATGGAACATCAATGCGTTAACACACAGCACGTGCTATAACCAGAAATCCCATATATGAACACACATGACATGCTCCAACTGGAACTCCAATACATTAACACACAGCACGTACTATAACCAGAAATCCAATACACGAATGAACAGCACATGCTCCAACAGAAATACCTCTTCGCCAACACATAGCAATTGCATCAACCGAAACTCCAATACATTAACACACAACACATGCTCCAACCTGAATTCCAATACACGAAGGCACAGCACATGCTCCAACTGGAATTCTAATACAAGATGACACAGCACGAGCTATAACCAGAACTCCCATACACGAACACACAGCACATGCTCCAACTGGAACTCCAATACATTAACACAAACCACGTGCTATAACCAGAACTCCAATACACGAATGAACAGCACTTGTTCCAACAGAAATACCTCTTCGCCAACACATAGCAATTGCTCCAACCGAAACTCCAATACATTAACACACAGCACATGCTCCAACTGGAACTCCAATACATGAACACACAGCATGTACTCTAACTGGAATTCCAATACATGAACCCGCAGCACATGCTCCATCCGGAGTTCCAATACATCAATCCATAGAATATGCTTTAACCAGAATAAAAATACATGAACACCCAGCACATGCTCCAAACGGAACTCTTAAATATGAATGCTCTGCGCACGCTCCAACCTGAATTCCAATACACAAACACACAGCACATGCTCCAACTGGATTTCAATACATGAAAACACAGCACATTCTCCAACTGGAACTCCAATGCTCGAACGTACAGCACATGCTTCAGCCAGAACTCCAGTGTACAAATGCATTGCAGATGTTCCAACCGGAATTCCAACACGGAAACATACAGCAAATGCTACAATCATTATTCCCATACATGAACACACAGGACATCCTCCAACCTCAATTCCAATACACGATCCCATAACACATGCTCCAATTGGACGGAATTCCAATACATGAACACACAGCACATGCCCCAACTGGATCTCCAATACATCAACACACAGGACACGCTCCAAACGCAATTCCTATACACAATAACAGAGCGCATGCACTAACCACACTACAAATAATTGAACACCAAGCACATGCTCCAGCCGGAACTCCAAACACAAACACACAACACATGCACCAAATGAAATATGAATACACGAATGCACGGCACATGATCCAACCGGATGTGCAATACACGAACCCATAGAACATGCTCCATCCAGAGTTCCAATATACAAATGCACAGCCCATGCTCCAATCAGATCTCCAATACATGCAAACACAGCACGTGCTATAACCAGAAATCCCATACACGTACACACATGACATGCTCCAACTGGAACACCAATACATTAACACACAGCACGTACTATAACCAGAACTCCCATACACGAATGAACAGCACATGCCCCAACAGAAATACCTCTTTGCCAACACATAGCAATTGCTCCAACTGAAACTCCAATACATTAACACACAACACATGCTCCAACCTGAATTCCAATACATGAATGCACAGCACATGCTCCAACTGGAATTCTAATACAAGATGACACAGCACGTGCTATAACCAGAACTCCCATACACAAACATACAGTACATGCTCCAAATGGAACATCAATGCGTTAACACACAGCACGGGCTATAACCAGAACTCCCATACACGAACACACAGCACATGCTCCAACTGGAACTCCAATTCATTAAAGCAAAGCACGTGCTATAACCAGAACTCCAATACACGAATGAACAGCACTTGCTCCAACAGAAATACCTCTTCGCCAACACATAGCAATTGCTCCAACCGAAACTCCAATACAATAACACACAGCACATTTTCCAACTGGAACTCCAATACATGAACACACAGCATGTGCTCTAACCAGAATTCCAATACACGAACCCACAGCACATGCTCCATCCGGAGTTCCATTACATGAACTCATAGAATATGCTCCAACCAGAATAAAAATACATGAACACCCAGCACATGCTCCAAACGGTCTTAAATATGAATGCACTGCGCACGCTCCAACCTGAATTCCAATACACAAACACACAGCACATGCTTGAACTGGATTTCAATACATGAAAACACAGCACCTTCTCCAACTGGAACTCCACTGCACGAACGTACAGCACATGCTTCAGCCAGAACTCCAGTATACAAATGCATTGCAGATGGTCCAACCGGAATTCCAACATGGAAACATACAGCAAATGCTACAATCATACTTCCTATACATGAACAAACTGGACATACTCCAACCTCAATTCCAATACACGATCCCATAACACATGCTCCAATTGGACGGAATACCAATACATGAACACATAGCACATGCCCCAACTGGATCTCCAATACATCAACACACAGCACATGCTCCAAATGCAATTCCTATACACAATAACAGAGCGCATGCTCCAACCACACTACAAATAAATGAACACCAAGCACATGCTCCAACCGGAACTCCAAACACAAACACACAACACATGCACCAAATGAAATATGAATACACGAATGCACGGCACATGATCCAACCGGATGTGCAATACATGAACACACAGCATGTGCTCTAACTGGAATTCCAATACACGAACCCATAGAACATGCTCCATCCAGAGTTCCAATACACAAATGCACAGCCCATGCTCTAATCAGATCTCCAATACATTCAAATACAGCACGTGCTATAACCAGAAATCCCATACACGAACACACATGACATGCTCCAACTGGAACTCCAATACATTAACACGCAGCACGTACTATAACCAGAACTCCAATACACGAATGAACAGCACATGCTCCAACAGAAATACCTCTTCGCCAACACATAGCAATTGCTCCAACCGAAACTCCAATACATTAACACACAACACATGCACCAACCTGAATTCCAATACACGAATGCACAGCACATGCTCCAACTGGAATTCTAAAACAAGATTACTCAACACGTGCTATAACCAGAACTCTCATACACAAACATACAGTACATGCTCCAAATGGAACATCAATGCGTTAACACACAGCACGTGCTATAACCAGAAATCACATACACGAACACACAGCACATGCTCCAACTGGAACTCCAATTCATTAACACAAAGCACGTGCTATAACCAGAACTCCAATACACGAATGAACAGCACTTGCTCCAAGAGAAATACCTCTTCGCCAACACATAGCAATTGCTCCAACCGAAACTCCAAATACAATAACACACAGCACATGTTCCAACTGGAACTCCAATACATGAACACACAGCATGTGCTCTAACAAGAATTCCAATACACGAACCCACAGCACATGCTCCATCCGGAGTTCCAATACATGAACTCATAGAATATGCTCCAACCAGAATAAAAATACATTAAAACCCAGCACATGCTCCAAACGGAACTCTTAAATATGAATGAACTGCGCACGCTCCAACCTGAATTCCAATACACAAACACACAGCACATGCTCCAACTGGATTTCAATACATGAAAACACAGCACCTTCTCCAACTGGAACTCCAATGCACGAACGTACAGCACATTCTTCAGCCAGAACTCCAGTGTACAAATGCATTGCAGATGGTCAAACCGGAATTCCAACACGGAAACATACAGCAAATGCTACTATCAATATTCCCATACATGAACACACAGGACATGCTCCAACCTCAATTCCAATATACGATCCCATAACACATGGTCCAATTGGACAGAATTCCAATACATGAAAACACAGCACATGCCGCAACTGGATCTCCAATAAATGAACACACAGCACATGCTCCAAACGCAATTCCTATACACAATAACAGAGCGCATGCTCCAATCACACTACAAATAAATGAACACCAAGCACATGCTCCAACCCGAACTCCAAACACAAACACACAACACATGCACCAAATGAAATATGAATACATGAATGCACGGCAAATAATCCAACCGGATGTGCAATACATGAATACACAGCATGTGCTCTAACTGGAATTCCAATACACGAACCCATAGAACATGCTCCATCCAGAGTTCCAATACACAAATGCACAGCCCATCTCCAATCAGATCTCCAATACATGCAAACACAGCACGTGCTATAACCAGAAATCCCATACACGAACACACATGACATGCTCCAACTGGAACTCCAATACATTAACACACAGCACATGCTCCAACTGGAACTCCAATACATGAACACACAGCATGTACTCTAACTGGAATTCCAATACATGAACCCGCAGCACATGCTCCATCCGGAGTTCCAATGCATCAATCCATAGAATATGCTTTAACCAGAATAAAAATACATGAACACCCAGCACATGCTCCAAACGGAACTCTTAAATATGAATGCTCTGCGCACGCTCCAACCTGAATTCCAATGCACAAACACACAATACATGCTCCAACTGGATTTCAATACATGAAAACACAGCACATTCTCCAACCGGAACTCCAATGCAGAAACGTACAGCACATGCTTCAGCCAGAACTCCAGTGTACAAATGCATTGCAGATGTTCCAACTGGAATTCCAACACGGAAACATACAGCAAATGCTACAATCATTATTCCCATACATGAACACACAGGACATCCTCCAACCTCAATTCCAATACACGATCCCATAACACATGCTCCAATTGGACGGAATTCCAATACATGAACACACAGCACATGCCCCAACTGGATCTCCAATACATCAACACACAGGACACGCTCCAAACGCAATTCCTATACACAATAACAGAGCGCATGCACCAACCACACTACAAATAATTGAACACCAAGCACATGCTCCAGCCGGAACTCCAAACACAAACACACAACACATGCACCAAATGAAATATGAATACACGAATGCACGGCACATGATCCAACCGGATGTGCAATACACGAACCCATAGATCATGCTCCATCCAGAGTTCCAATATACAAATGCACAGCCCATGCTCCAATCAGATCTCCAATACATGCAAACACAGCACATGCTATAACCAGAAATCCCATACACGTACACACATGACATGCTCCAACTGGAACACCAATACATTAACACACAGCACGTACTATAACCAGAACTCCCATACACGAATGAACAGCACATGCCCCAACAGAAATACCTCTTCGCCAACACATAGCAATTGCTCCAACCGAAACTCCAATACATTAACACACAACACATGCTCCAACCTGAATTCCAATACATGAATGCACAGCACATGCTCCAACTGGAATTCTAATACAAGATGACACAGCACGTGCTATAACCAGAACTCCCATACACAAACATACAGTACATGCTCCAAATGGAACATCAATGTGTTAACACACAGCACGGGCTATAACCAGAACTCCCATACACGAACACACAGCACATGCTCCAACTGGAACTCCAATTCATTAAAGCAAAGCACGTGCTATAACCAGAACTCCAATACACGAATGAACAGCACTTGCTCCAACAGAAATACCTCTTCGCCAACACATAGCAATTGCTCCAACTGAAACTCCAATACAATAACACACAGCACATTTTCCAACTGGAACTCCAATAGATGAACACACAGCATGTGCTCTAACCAGAATTCCAATACACGAACCCACAGCACATGCTCCATCCGGAGTTCCATTACATGAACTCATAGAATATGCTCCAACCAGAATAAAAATACATGAACACCCAGCACATGCTCCAAACGGTCTTAAATATGAATGCACTGCGCACGCTCCAACCTGAATTCCAATACACAAACACACAGCACATGCTCCAACTGGATTTCAATACATGAAAACACAGCACATTCTCCAACTGGAACTCCAATGCACGAACGTACAGCACATGCTTCAGCCAGAACTCCAGTGTACAAATGCATTGCAGATGTTCCAACCAGAATTCCAACACGGAAACATACAGCAAATGCTACAATCAATATTCCCATACATGAACACACAGGACATGCTCCAACCTCAATTCCAATACACGATCCCATAACACATGGTCCAATTGGACAGAATTCCAATACATGAAAACACAGCACATGCCGCAACTGGATCTCCAATAAATGAACACACAGCACATGCTCCAAACGCAATTCCTATACACAATAACAGAGCGCATGCTCCAATCACACTACAAATAAATGAACACCAAGCACATGCTCCAACCGGAACTCCAAACACAAACACACAACACATGCACCAAATGAAATATGAATACATGAATGCACGGCAAATAATCCAACCGGATGTGCAATACATGAACACACAGCATGTGCTCTAACTGGAATTCCAATACACGAACCCATAGAACATGCTCCATCCAGAGTTCCAATACACAAATGCACAGCCCATCTCCAATCAGATCTCCAATACATGCAAACACAGCACGTGCTATAACCAGAAATCCCATACACGAACACACATGACATGCTCCAACTGGAACTCCAATACATTAACACACAGCACGTACTATAACGAGAACTCCAATACACGAATGAACAGCACATGCTCCAACAGAAATACCTCTTCGCCAACACATAGCAATTGCTCCAACCGAAACTCCAATACATTAACACACAGCACATGCTCCAACTGGAACTCCAATACATGAACACACAGCACATGCTCCAAACGCAATTCCTATACACAATAAAAGAGCGCATGCTCCAACCACACTACAAATAAATGAACACCAAGCACATGCTCCAACCCGAACTCCAAACACAAACACACAACGCATGCACCAAATGAAATATGAATACATGAATGCACGGCAAATAATCCAACCGGATGTGCAATACATGAACACACAGCATGTGCTCTAACTGGAATTCCAATACACGAACCCATAGAACATGCTCCATCCAGAGTTCCAATACACAAATGCACAGCCCATCTCCAATCAGATCTCCAATACATGCAAACACAGCACGTGCTATAACCAGAAATCCCATACACGAACACACATGACATGCTCCAACTGGAACTCCAATACATTAACACACAGCACGTAGTATAACGAGAACTCCAATACACGAATGAACAGCACATGCTCCAACAGAAATACCTCTTCGCCAACACATAGCAATTGCTCCAACCGAAACTCCAATACATTAACACACAGCACATGCTCCAACTGGAACTCCAATACATCAACACACAGCATGTGCTCTAACCGGAATTCCAACAAATGAACCCGCAGCACATGCTCCATCCGGACTTCCAATACATGAACTCATAGAATATGCTTTAACCAGAATAAAAATACATGAACACCCAGCACATGCTCCAAACGGAACTCTTAAATATGAATGCTCTGCGCACGCTCCAACCTGAATTCCAATACACAAACACACAGCACATGCTCCAACTGGATTTCAATACATGAAAACACAGCACATTCTCCAACTGGAACTCCAATGCACGAACGTATAGCACATGCTTCAGCCAGAACTCCAGTGTACAAATGCATTGTAGATGGTCCAACCGGAATTCCAACACGGAAACATACAGCTAATGCTACAATCGTTATTCCCATACATGAACACACAGGACATCCTCCAACCTCAATTCCAATACACGATCCCATAACACATGCTCCAATTGGACGGAATTCCAATACATGAACACACAGCACATGCGCCAACTGGATCTCCAATACATCAACACACAGGACATGCTCCAAACGCAATTCCTATACACAATAACAGAGCGCATGCACCAACCTCACTACAAATAATTGAACACCAAGCACATGCTCCAACCGGAATTCCAAACACAAACACACAACACATGCACCAAATGAAATATGAATACACGAATGCACGGCACATGATCCAACCGGATGTGCAATACATGAACACACAGCATGTGCTCTAACTGGAATTCCAATACACGAACCCATAGAACATGCTCCATCCAGAGTTCCAATACACAAATGCACAGCCCATGCTCTAATCAGATCTCCAATACATGCAAACACAGCACGTGCTATAACCAGAAATCCCATACACGAACACACATGACATGCTCCAACTGGAACACCAATACATTAACACACAGCACGTACTATAACCAGAACTCCAATACACGAATGAACAGCACATGCCCCAACAGAAATACCTCTTCGCCAACACATAGCAATTGCTCCAACAGAAACTCCAATACATTAACACACAAAACATGCTCCAACCTGAATTCCAATACATGAATGCACAGCACATGCTCCAACTGGAATTCTAATACAAGATGACACAGCATGTGCTATAACCAGAACTCCCATACACGAACACACAGCACATGCTCCAACTGGAACTCCAATTCATTAACACAAAGCACGTGCTATAACCAGAACTCCAATACACGAATGAACAGCACTTGCTCCAACAGAAATACCTCTTCGCCAACACATAGCAATTGCTCCAACCGATACTCCAATACAATAACACACAGCTCATGTTCCAACTGGAACTCCAGTACATGAACACACAGCATGTGCTCTAACCAGAATTCCAATACACGAACCCACAGCACATGCTCCATTCGGAGTTCCAATACATGAACTCATAGAATATGCTCCAACCAGAATAAAAATACATGAACACCCAGAACATGCTCCAAACGGTCTTAAATATGAATGCACTGCGCACGCTCCAACCTGAATTCCAATAAACAAACACACAGCACATGCTTGAACTGGATTTCAATACATGAAAACACAGCACATTTTGGAACTGGAACTCCACTGCATGAATGTACAGCACATGCTTCAGCCAGAACTCCAGTATACAAATGCATTGCAGATGGTCCAACCGGAATTCCAACATGGAAACATACAGCAAATGCTACAATCATACTTCCAATACATGAACACACATGACATACCCCAATCTCAATTCCAATACACGATCCCATAACACATGCTCCAATTGGACGGAATACCAATACATGAACACATAGCACATGCCCCAACTGGATCTCCAATACATCAACACACAGCACATGCTCCAAACGCAATTCCTATACACAATAAAAGAGCGCATGCTCCAACCACACTACAAATAAATGAACACCAAGCACATGCTCCAACCGGAACTCCAAACACAAACACACAACACATGCACCAAATGAAATATGAATACACGAATGCACGGCACATGATCCAACCGGATGTGCAATACATGAACACACAGCATGTGCTCTAACTGAAATTCCAATACACGAACCCATAGAACATGCTCCATCCAGAGTTCCAATACACAAATGCACAGCCCATGCTCTAATCAGATCTCCAATACATGCAAATACAGCACGTGCTATAACCAGAAATCCCATACATGAACACACATGACATGCTCCAACTGGAACTCCAATACATTAACACACAGCACGTACTATAACCAGAACTCCAATACACGAATGAACAGCACATGCTCCAACAGAAATACCTCTTCGCCAACACATAGCAATTGCTCCAATCGAAACTCCAATACATTAACACACAACACATGCGCCAACCTGAATTCCAATACACGAATGCACAGCACATGCTCCAACTGGAATTCTAATACAAGATGACACAGCACGTGCTATAACCAGAACTCCCATAGACAAATATACAGTACATGCTCCAAATGGAACATCAATGCGTTAACACACAGCACGTGCTATAACCAGAAATCCCATATATGAACACACATGACATGCTCCAACTGGAACTCCAATACATTAACACACAGCACGTACTATAACCAGAAATCCAATACACGAATGAACAGCACATGTTCCAACAGAAATACCTCTTCGCCAACACATAGCAATTGCATCAACCGAAACTCCAATACATTAACACACAACACATGCTCCAACCTTAATTCCAATACACGAATGCACAGCACATGCTCCAACTGGAATTCTAATACAAGATGACACAGCACGAGCTATAACCAGAAATCCCATACACGAACACACAGCACATGCTCCAACTGGAACTCCAATACATTAACACAAACCACGTGCTATAACCAGAACTCCAATACACGAATGAACAGCACTTGTTCCAACAGAAATACCTCTTCGCTAACACATAGCAATTGCTCCAACCGAAACTCCAATACATTAACACACAGCACATGCTCCAACTGGAACTCCAATACATGAACACACAGCATGTACTCTAACTGGAATTCCAATACATGAACCCGCAGCACATGCTCCATCCTGAATTCCAATACATCAATCCATAGAATATGCTTTAACCAGAATAAAAATACATGAACACCCAGCACATGCTCCAAACGGAACTCTTAAATATGAATGCTCTGCGCACGCTCCAACCTGAATTCCAATACACAAACACACAGCACATGCTCCAACTGGATTTCAATACATGAAAACACAGCACATTCTCCAACTGGAACTCCAATGCACGAACGTACAGCACATGCTTCAGCCAGAACTCCAGTGTACAAATGCATTGCAGATGTTCCAACCAGAATTCCAACACGGAAACATACAGCAAATGCTACAATCATTATTCCCATACATGAACACACAGGACATCCTCCAACCTCAATTCCAATACACGATCCCATAACACATGCTCCAATTGGACGGAATTCCAATACATGAACACACAGCACATGCCCCAACTGGATCTCCAATACATCAACACACAGGACACGCTCCAAACACAATTCCTATACACAATAACAGAGCGCATGCACCAACCACACTACAAATAATTGAACACCAAGCACATGCTCCAGCCGGAACTCCAAACACAAACACACAACACATGCACCAAATGAAATATGAATACACGAATGCACGGCACATGATCCAACCGGATGTGCAATACACGAACCCATAGAACATGCTCCATCCAGAGTTCCAATATACAAATGCACAGCCCATGCTCCAATCAGATCTCCAATACATGCAAACACAGCAAGTGCTATAACCAGAAATCCCATACACGTACACACATGACATGCTCCAACTGGAACACCAATACATTAACACACAGCACGTACTATAACCAGAACTCCCATACACGAATGAACAGCACATGCCCCAACAGAAATACCTCTTCGCCAACACATAGCAATTGCTCCAACCGAAACTCCAATACATTAACACACAACACATGCTCCAACCTGAATTCCAATACATGAATGCACAGCACATGCTCCAACTGGAATTCTAATACAAGATGACACAGCACGTGCTATAACCAGAACTCCCATACACAAACATACAGTACATGCTCCAAATGGAACATCAATGCGTTAACACACAGCACGGGCTATAACCAGAACTCCCATACACGAACACACAGCACATGCTCCAACTGGAACTCCAATTCATTAAAGCAAAGCACGTGCTATAACCAGAACTCCAATACACGAATGAACAGCACTTGCTCCAACAGAAATACCTCTTCGCCAACACATAGCAATTGCTCCAACCGAAACTCCAATACAATAACACACAGCACATTTTCCAACTTGAACTCCAATACATGAACACACAGCATGTGCTCTAACCAGAATTCCAATACACGAACCCACAGCACATGCTCCATCCGGAGTTCCATTACATGAACTCATAGAATATGCTCCAACCAGAATAAAAATACATGAACACCCAGCACATGCTCCAAACGGTCTTAAATATGAATGCACTGCGCACGCTCCAACCTGAATTCCAATACACAAACACACAGCACATGCTTGAACTGGATTTCAATACATGAAAACACAGCACCTTCTCCAACTGGAACTCCACTGCACGAACGTACAGCACATGCTTCAGCCAGAACTCCAGTATACAAATGCATTGCAGATGGTCCAACCGGAATTCCAACATGGAAACATACAGCAAATGCTACAATCATACTTCCTATACATGAACAAACTGGACATACTCCAACCTCAATTCCAATACACGATCCCATAACACATGCTCCAATTGGACGGAATACCAATACATGAACACATAGCACATGCCCCAACTGGATCTCCAATACATCAACACACAGCACATGCTCCAAATGCAATTCCTATACACAATAACAGAGCGCATGCTCCAACCACACTACAAATAAATGAACACCAAGCACATGCTCCAACCGGAACTCCAAACACAAACACACAACACATGCACCAAATGAAATATGAATACACGAATGCACGGCACATGATCCAACCGGATGTGCAATACATGAACACACAGCACGTGCTCTAACTGGAATTCCAATACACGAACCCATAGAACATGCTCCATCCAGAGTTCCAATACACAAATGCACAGCCCATGCTCTAATCAGATCTCCAATACATGCAAATACAGCACGTGCTATAACCAGAAATCCCATACACGAACACACATGACATGCTCCAACTGGAACTCCAATACATTAACACACAGCACGTACTATAACCAGAACTCCAATACACGAATGAACAGCACATGCTCCAACAGAAATACCTCTTCGCCAACACATAGCAATTGCTCCAACCGAAACTCCAATACATTAACACACAACACATGCACCAACCTGAATTCCAATACACGAATGCACAGCACATGCTCCAACTGGAATTCTAAAACAAGATTACACAGCACGTGCTATAACCAGAACTCTCATACACAAACATACAGTACATGCTCCAAATGGAACATCAATGCGTTAACACACAGCACGTGCTATAACCAGAAATCACATACACGAACACACAGCACATGCTCCAACTCGAACTCCAATTCATTAACACAAAGCACGTGCTATAACCAGAACTCCAATACACGAATGAACAGCAATTGCTCCACCCGAAACTCCAAATACAATAACACACAGCACATGTTCCAACTGGAACTCCAATACATGAACACACAGTATGTGCTCTAACCAGAATTCCAATACACGAACCCACAGCACATGCTCCATCCGGAGTTCCAATACATGAACTCATAGAATATTCTCCAACCAGAATAAAAATACATGAAAACCCAGCACATGCTCCAAACGGAACTCTTAAATATGAATGCACTGCGCACGATCCAACCTGAATTCCAATACACAAACACACAGCACATGCTCCAACTGGATTTCAATACATGAAAACACAGCACATTCTCCAACTGGAACTCCAATGCACGAATGTACAGCACATTGCTCAGCCAGAACTCCAGTGTACAAATGCATTGCAGATGGTCAAACCGGAATTCCAACACGGAAACATACAGCAAATGCTACAATCAATATTCCCATACATGAACACACAGGAAATGCCCCAACCTCAATTCCAATACACGATCCCATAACACATGCTCCAATTGGACGGAATACCAATACATGAACACATAGCACATGCCCCAACTGGATCTCCAATACATGAACACACAGCACATGCTCCAAACGCAATTCCTATACACAATAACAGAGCGCATGCTCCAACCACACTACAAATAAATGAACTCCAAGCACATGCTCCAACCGGAACTCCAAACACAAACACACAACACATGCACCAAATGAAATATGAATACATGAATGCACGGCAAATAATCCAACCGGATGTGAAATACATGAACACACAGCATGTGCTCTAACTGGAATTCCAATACACGAACACATAGAACATGCTCCATCCAGAGTTCCCATACACAATTGCACAGCCCATGCTCTAATCAGATCTCCAATACATGCAAATACAGCACGTGCTATAACCAGAAATCCCATACATGAACACACATGACATGCTCCAACTGGAACTCCAATACATTAACACACAGCACGTACTATAACCAGAACTCCAATACACGAATGAACAGCACATGCTCCAACAGAAATACCTCTTCGCCAACACATAGCAATTGCTCCAAACCAAACTCCAATACATTAACACACAACACATGCGCCAACCTGAATTCCAATACGCGAATGCACAGCACATGCTCCAACTGGAATTCTAATACAAGATGACACAGCACGTGCTATAACCAGAACTCCCATACACAAACATACAGTACATGCTCCAAATGGAACATCAATGCGTTAACACACAGCACGTGCTATAACCAGAAATCCCATACACGAACACACAGCACATGCTCCAAGTGGAACTACAATTCATTAACACAAAGCACGTGCTATAACTAGAACTCCAATACACGAATGAACAGCACTTGCTCCAACAGAAATACCTCTTCGCCAACACATAGCAATTGCTCCAACCGAAACTCCAATACATTAAAACACAACACATGCGCCAACCTGAATTCCAATACACGAATGCACAGCACATGCTCCAACTGGAATTCTAAAACAAGATGACACAGCACGTGCTATAACCAGAACTCTCGTACACAAACATACAGTACATGCTCCAAATGGAACATCAATGCGTTAACACACAGCACGTGCTATAACCAGAAATCACATACACGAACACACAGCACATGCTCCAACTGGAACTCCAATTCATTAACACAAAGCACGTGCTATAACCAGAACTCCAATACACGAATGAACAGCACTTGCTCCAACAGAAATACCTCTTCGCCAACACATAGCAATTGCTCCAACCGAAACTCCAATACAATAACACACAGCACATGTTCCAACTGGAACTCCAATACATGAACACACAGCATGTGCTCTAACCAGAATTCCAATACACGAACCCACAGCACATGCTCCATCCGGAGTTCCAATACATGAACTCATAGAATATGCTCGAACCAGAATAAAAATACATGAAAACCCAGCACATGCTCCAAACGGAACTCTTAAATATGAATGCACTGTGCACGCTCCAACCTGAATTCCAATACACAAACACACAGCACATGCTCCAACTGGATTTCAATACATGAAAACACAGCACATTCTCCAACTGGAACTCCAATGCACGAATGTACAGCACATTGCTCAGCCAGAACTCCAGTGTACAAATGCATTGCAGATGGTCAAACTGGAATTCCAACACGGAAACATACAGCAAATGCTACAATCAATATTCCCATACATGAACACACAGGAAATGCCCCAACCTCAATTCCAATACACGATCCCATAACACATGCTCCAATTGGACGGAATACCAATACATGAACACATAGCACATGCCCCAACTGGATCTCCAATACATGAACACACAGCACATGCTCCAAACGCAATTCCTATACACAATAACAGAGCGCATGCTCCAACCACACTACAAATAAATGAATTCCAAGCACATGCTCCAACCGGAACTCCAAACACAAACACACAACACATGCACCAAATGAAATATGAATACATGAATGCACGGCAAATAATCCAACCGGATGTGAAATACATGAACATACAGCATGTGCTCTAACTGGAATTCCAATACACGAACCCATAGAACATGCTCCATCCAGAGTTCCAATACACAAATACACAGCCCATGCACTAATCAGATCTCCAATACATGCAAATACAGCACGTGCTATAACCAGAAATCCCATATATGAACACACATGACATGCTCCAACTGGAACTCCAATACATTAACACACAGCACGTACTATAACCAGAACTCCAATACACGAATGAACAGCACATGCTCCAACAGAAATACCTCTTCGCCAACACATAGCAATTGCTACAACCCAAACTCCAATACATTAACACACAACACATGCGCCAACCTGAATTCCAATACGCGAATGCACAGCACATGCTCCATCTGGAATTCTAATACAAGATGACACAGCACGTACTATAACCAGAACTCCCATACACAAACATACAGTACATGCTCCAAATGGAACATCAATGCGTTAACACACAGCACGTGCTATAACCAGAAATCCCATACACGAACACACAGCACATGCTCCAAGTGGAACTCCAATTCATTAACACAAAGCACGTGCTATAACTAGAACTCCAATACACGAATGAACAGCACTTGCTCCAACAGAAATACCTCTTCGCCAACACATAGCAATTGCTCCAACCGAAACTCCAATACAATAACACACAGCACATGTTCCAACTGGAACTCCAATACATGAACACACAGCATGTGCTCTAACCAGAATTCCAATACACGAACCCACAGCACATGCTCCATCCGGAGTTCCAATACATGAACTCATAGAATATGCTCCAACCAGAATAAAAATACATGAACACCCAGCACATGCTCCAAACGGTCTTAAATATGAATGCACTGCGCACGCTCCAACCTGAATTCCAATACACAAACACACAGCACATGCTTCAACTGGATTTCAATACATGAAAACACAGCACATTCGGGAACTGGAACTCCACTGCACGAACGTACAGCACATGCTTCAGCCAGAACTCCAGTGTACAAATGCATTGCAGATGTTCCAACCGGAATTCCAACACGGAAACATACAGCAAATGCTACAATCGTTATTCCCATACATGAACACACAGGACATACTCCATCCTCAATTCCAATACACGATCCCATAACACATGCTCCAATTGGACGGAATTCCAATACATGAACACACAGCACATGTCCCAACTGGATCTCCAATACATCAACACACAGCACATGCTCCAAACGCAATTCCTATACACAATAACAGAGCGCATGCTCCAACCACACTACAAATAAATGAACACCAAGCACATGCTCCAACCGGAACTCCAAACACAAACACACAACACATGCACCAAATGAAATATGAAGACACGAATGCACGGCACATGATCCAATAACTGGAATTCCAATACACGAACCCATAGAACATGCTCCATCCAGAGTTCTAATACACAAATGCACAGCCCATGCTCTAATCAGATCTCCAATACATGCAAATACAGCACGTGCTATAACCAGAAATCCCATACACGAACACACATGACATGCTCCAACTGGAACTCCAATACATTAACACACAGCACGTACTATAACCAGAACTCCAATACACGAATGAACAGCACATGCTCCAACAAAAATACCTCTTCGCCAACACATAGCAATTGCTCCAACCGAAACTCCAATACATTAACACACAACACATGCGCCAACCTGAATTCCAATACACGAATGCACAGCACATGCTCCAACTGGAATTCTAATACAAGATGACACAGCACGTGCTATAACCAGAACTCCCATACACAAACATACAGTACATGCTCCAAATGGAACATCAATGCGTTAACACACAGCACGTGCTGTAACCAGAAATCCCATACACGAACACACAGCACATGCTCCAACTGGAACTCCAATTCATTAACACAAAGCACGTGCTATAACCAGAACTCCAATACACGAATGAACAGCACTTGCTCCAACAGAAATACCTCTTCGCCAACACATAGCAATTGCTCCAACCGAAACTCCAATACAATAACACACAGCACATGTTCCAACTGGAACTCCAATACATGAACACACAGCATGTGCTCTAACCAGAATTCCAATACACGAACCCACAGCACATGCTCCATCCGGAGTTCCAATACATGAACTCATAGAATATGCTCCAACCAGAATAAAAATACATGAAAACCCAGCACATACTCCAAACGGAACTTTTAAATATGAATGCACTGCGCACGCTCCAACCTGAATTCCAATACACAAACACACAGAACATGCTCCAACTGGATTTAAATAAATGAAAACACAGCACATTCTCCAACTGGAACTCCAATGCACGAATGTACAGCACATTCTTAAGCCAGAACTCCAGTGTACAAATGCATTGCAGATGGTCAAACTGGAATTCCAACACGGAAACATACAGCAAATGCTACAATCAATATTCCCATACATGAGCACACAGGAAATGCTCCAACCTCAATTCCAATACACGATCCAATAACACATGCTCCAATTGGACAGAATACCAATACATGAACACATAGCACATGCCCCAACTGGATCTCCAATACATCAACACACAGCACATGCTCCAAACGCAATTCCTATACACAATAACAGAGCGCATGTTCCAACCACACTACAAATAAATGAACACCAAGCACATGCTCCAACCGGAACTCCAAACACAAACACACAACACATGCACCAAATGAAATATGAATACATGAATGCAAGGCAAATAATCCAACCGGATGTGCAATACATGAACACACAGCATGTGCTCTAACTGGAATTCCAATACACGAACCCATATAACATGCTCCATCCAGAGTTCCAATACACAAATGCACAGCCCATGCTGTAGTCAGATCTCCAATACATGCAAATACAGCACGTGCTATAACCAGGAATCCCATACACGAACACACATGACATGCTCCAACTGGAACTCCAATACATTAACACACAGCACGTACTATAACCAGAACTCCAATACACGAATGAACAGCATATGCTCCAACAGAAATACCTCTTCGCCAACACATAGCAATTGCTCCTACCGAAACTCCAATACATTAACACACAACACATGCGCCAACCTGAATTCCAATACACGAATGCACAGCACATGCTCCAACTGGAATTCTAATACAAGATGACACAGCACGTGCTATAAACAGAACTCCCATACACAAACATACAGTACATGCTCCAAATGGAACATCAATGCGTTAACATACAGCACGTGCTATAACCAGAAATCCCATACACGAACACACAGCACATGCTCCAACTGGAACTCCAATTCATTAACACAAAGCACGTGCTATAACCAGAACTCCAATACACGAATGAACAGCACTTGCTCCAACAGAAATACCTCTTCGCCAACACATAGCAATTGCTCCAACCGAAACTCCAATACAATAACACACAGCACATGTTCCAACTGGAACTCCAATACATGAACACACAGCATGTGCTCTAACCAGAATTCCAATACACGAACCCACAGCACATGCTCCATCCGGAGTTCCAATACATGAACTCATAGAATATGCTCCAACCAGAATAAAAATACATGAACACCCAGCACATGCTCCAAACGGTCTTAAATATGAATGCACTGCGCACGCTCCAACCTGAATTCCAATACACAAACACACAGCACATGCTTCAACTGGATTTCAATACATGAAAACACAGCACATTCGGGAACTGGAACTCCACTGCACGAACGTACAGCACATGCTTCAGCCAGAACTCCAGTGTACAAATGCATTGCAGATGTTCCAACCGGAATTCCAACACGGAAACATACAGCAAATGCTACAATCGTTATTCCCATACATGAACACACAGGACATACTCCATCCTCAATTCCAATACACGATCCCATAACACATGCTCCAATTGGACGGAATTCCAATACATGAACACACAGCACATGTCCCAACTGGATCTCCAATACATCAACACACAGCACATGCTCCAAACGCAATTCCTATACACAATAACAGAGCGCATGCTCCAACCACACTACAAATAAATGAACACCAAGCACATGCTCCAACCGGAACTCCAAACACAAACACACAACACATGCACCAAATGAAATATGAAGACACGAATGCATGGCACATGATCCAATAACTGGAATTCCAATACACGAACCCATAGAACATGCTCCATCCAGAGTTCTAATACACAAATGCACAGCCCATGCTCTAATCAGATCTCCAATACATGCAAATACAGCACGTGCTATAACCAGAAATCCCATACACGAACACACATGACATGCTCCAACTGGAACTCCAATACATTAACACACAGCACGTACTATAACCAGAACTCCAATACACGAATGAACAGCACATGCTCCAACAAAAATACCTCTTCGCCAACACATAGCAATTGCTCCAACCGAAACTCCAATACATTAACACACAACACATGCGCCAACCTGAATTCCAATACACGAATGCACAGCACATGCTCCAACTGGAATTCTAATACAAGATGACACAGCACGTGCTATAACCAGAACTCCCATACACAAACATACAGTACATGCTCCAAATGGAACATCAATGCGTTAACACACAGCACGTGCTGTAACCAGAAATCCCATACACGAACACACAGCACATGCTCCAACTGGAACTCCAATTCATTAACACAAAGCACGTGCTATAACCAGAACTCCAATACACGAATGAACAGCACTTGCTCCAACAGAAATACCTCTTCGCCAACACATAGCAATTGCTCCAACCGAAACTCCAATACAATAACACACAGCACATGTTCCAACTGGAACTCCAATACATGAACACACAGCATGTGCTCTAACCAGAATTCCAATACACGAACCCACAGCACATGCTCCATCCGGAGTTCCAATACATGAACTCATAGAATATGCTCCAACCAGAAAAAAAATACATGAAAACCCAGCACATACTCCAAACGGAACTTTTAAATATGAATGCACTGCGCACGCTCCAACCTGAATTCCAATACACAAACACACAGAACATGCTCCAACTGGATTTAAATAAATGAAAACACAGCACATTCTCCAACTGGAACTCCAATGCACGAATGTACAGCACATTCTTAAGCCAGAACTCCAGTGTACAAATGCATTGCAGATGGTCAAACTGGAATTCCAACACGGAAACATACAGCAAATGCTACAATCAATATTCCCATACATGAGCACACAGGAAATGCTCCAACCTCAATTCCAATACACGATCCAATAACACATGCTCCAATTGGACAGAATACCAATACATGAACACATAGCACATGCCCCAACTGGATCTCCAATACATCAACACACAGCACATGCTCCAAACGCAATTCCTATACACAATAACACAGCGCATGTTCCAACCACACTACAAATAAATGAACACCAAGCACATGCTCCAACCGGAACTCCAAACACAAACACACAACACATGCACCAAATGAAATATGAATACATGAATGCAAGGCAAATAATCCAACCGGATGTGCAATACATGAACACACAGCATGTGCTCTAACTGGAATTCCAATACACGAACCCATATAACATGCTCCATCCAGAGTTCCAATACACAAATGCACAGCCCATGCTGTAGTCAGATCTCCAATACATGCAAATACAGCACGTGCTATAACCAGAAATCCCATACACGAACACACATGACATGCTCCAACTGGAACTCCAATACATTAACACACAGCACGTACTATAACCAGAACTCCAATACACGAATGAACAGCATATGCTCCAACAGAAATACCTCTTCGCCAACACATAGCAATTGCTCCAACCGAAACTCCAATACATTAACACACAACACATGCGCCAACCTGAATTCCAATACACGAATGCACAGCACATGCTCCAACTGGAATTCTAATACAAGATGACACAGCACGTGCTATAACCAGAACTCCCATACACAAACATACAGTACATGCTCCAAATGGAACATCAATGCGTTAACATACAGCACGTGCTATAACCAGAAATCCCATACACGAACACACAGCACATGCTCCAACTGGAACTCCAATTCATTAACACAAAGCACGTGCTATAACCAGAACTCCAATACACGAATGAACAGCACTTGCTCCAACAGAAATACCTCTTCGCCAACACATAGCAATTGCTCCAACCGAAACTCCAATACAATAACACACAGCACATGTTCCAACTGGAACTCCAATACATGAACACACAGCATGTGCTCTAACCAGAATTCCAATACACGAACCCACAGCACATGCTCCATCCGGAGTTCCAATACATGAACTCATAGAATATGCTCCAACCAGAATAAAAATACATGAAAACCCAGCACATGCTCCAAACGGAAATCTTAAATATGAATGCACTGCGCACGCTCCAACCTGAATTCCAATACACAAACACACAGCACATGCTCCAACTGGATTTCAATACATGAAAACACAGCACATTCTCCAACTGGAACTCCAATGCACGAATGTACAGCACATTCTTCAGCCAGAACTCCAGTGTACAAATGCATTGCAGATGGTCAAACCGGAATTCCAACACGGAAACATACAGCAAATGCTACAATCAATATTCCCATACATGAACACACAGGAAATGCTCCAACCTCAATTCCAATACACGATCCCATAACACATGCTCCAATTGGATGGAATTCCAATACATGAACACACAGCACATGCCGCAACTGGATCTCCAATACATGAACACACAGCACATGCTCCAAACGCAATTCCTATACACAATAACAGAGCGCATGCTCCACCACACTACAAATAAATGAACACCAAGCACATGCTCCAACCGGAACTCCAAACACAAACACACAACACATGCACCAAATGAAATATGAATACATGAATGCACGGCAAATAATCCAACCGGATGTGCAATACATGAACACACAGCATGTGCTCTAACTGGAATTCCAATACACGAACCCATAGAACATGCTCCATCCAGAGTTCCAATACACAAATGCACAGCCCATCTCCAATCAGATCTCCAATACATGCAAACACAGCACGTGCTATAACCAGAAATCCCATACACGAACACACATGACATGCTCCAACTGGAACTCCAAAACATTAACACACAGCACGTACTATAACCAGAACTCCAATACACGAATGAACAGCACATGCTCCAACAGAAATACCTCTTCGCCAACACATAGCAATTGCACCAACCGAAACTCCAATACATTAACACACAACACATGCTCCAACCTGAATTCCAATACACGAATGCACAGCACATGCTCCAACTGGAATTCTAATACAAGATGACACAGCACGTTCTATAACCAGAACTCCCATAAACGAACACACAGCACATGCTCCAACTGGAACTCCAATACCTTAACTCAAAGCACGTGCTATAACCAGAATTCCAATACACGAATGAACAGCACTTGTTCCAACAGAAATACCTCTTCGCCAACACATAGCAATTGCTCCAACCGAAACTCCAATACATTAACACACAGCACATGCTCCAACGGGAACTCCAATACCTGAACACACAGCATGTGCTCTAACCAGAATTCCAATACATGAACCCGCAGCACATGCTCCATCCGGAGTTCCAATACATGAACTCATAGAATATGCTTTAACCACAATAAAAATACATGAACATCCAGCACATGCTCCAAACGAAACTCTTAAATATGAATGCTCTGCGCACGCTCCAACCTGAATTCCAATACACAAACACACAGCACATGCTCCAACTGGATTTCAATACATGAAAACACAGCACATTCTCCAACTGAAACTCCAATGCACGAACGTACAGCACATGCTTCAGCCAGAACTCCAGTGTACAAATGCATTGCAGACTGTCCAACCGGAATTCCAACACGGAAACATACAGCAAATGCTACAATCGTTATTCCAATACATGAACACACAGGACATGCTCCATCCTCAATTCCAATACACGATCCCATAACACATGCTGCAATTGGACGGAATTCCAATACATGAACACACAGCACATGCCCCAACTGGATCTCCAATATATCAACACACAGGACACGCTCCAAACGCAATTCCTATACACAATAACAGAGCGCATGCACCAACCTCACTACAAATAATTGAACACCAAGCACATGCTCCAACCGGAACTCCAAACACAAACACACAACACATGCACCAAATGAAATATGAATACACAAATGCACGGCACATGATCCAACCGGATGTGCAATACATGAACACACAGCATGTGCTCTAACTGGAATTCCAATACACGAACCCATAGAACATGCTCCATCCAGAGTTCCAATACACAAATGCACAGCCCATGCTACAATCAGATCTCCAATACATGCAAACACAGCACGTGCTATAACCAGAACTCCAATACACGAATGAACAGCACATGCCCCAACAGAAATACCTCTTCGCCAACACATAGCAATTGCTCCAACCGAAACTCCAATACATTAACACACAACACATGCTCCAACCTGAATTCCAATACATGAATGCACAGCACATGCTCCAACTGGAATTCTAATACAAGATGACACAGCACGTGCTATAACCAGAACTCCCATACACAATCATACAGTACATGTTCCAAATGGAACATCAATGCGTTAACACACAGCACGTGCAATAACCAGAACTCCCATACACGAACACACAGCACATGCTCCAACTGGAACTCCAATTGTTTAACGCAAAGCACGTGCTATAACCAGAACTCCAATACACGAATGAACAGCACTTGCTCCAACAGAAATACCTCTTCGCCAACACATAGCAATTGCTCCAACCGAAACTCCAATACAATAACACAAAGCACATTTTCCAAATGGAACTCCAATACATGAACACACAGCATGTGCTCTAACCAGAATTCCAATACACGAACCCACAGCACATGCTCCATCCGGAGTTCCAATACATGAACTCATAGAATATGCTCCAACCAGATTAAAAATACATGAACACCCAGCACATGCTCCAAACGGTCTTAAATATGAATGCACTGCGCACGCTCCAACCTGAATTCCAATACACAAACACACAGCACATGCTTCAACTGGATTTCAATACATGAAAACACAGCACCTTCTCCAACTGGAACTCCACTGCACGAACGTACAGCACATGCTTCAGCCAGAACTCCAGTATACAAATGCATTGCAGATGGTCCAACCGGAATTCCAACATGGAAACATACAGCAAATGCTACAATCATACTTCCTATACATGAACACACAGGACATACTCCAACCTCAATTCCAATACACGATCCCATAACACATGCTCCAATTGGACGGAATACCAATACATGAACACATAGCACATGCCCCAACTGGATCTCCAATACATCAACACACAGCACATGCTCCAAACGCAATTCCTATACACAATAACAGAGCGCATGCTCCAACCACACTACAAATAAATGAACACCAAGCACATGCTCCAACCGGAACTCCAAACACAAACACACAACACATGCACCAAATGAAATATGAATACACGAATGAACGGCACATGATCCAACCGGATGTGCAATAAATGAACACACAGCATGTGCTCTAACTGGAATTCCAATACACGAACCCATAGAACATGCTCCATCCAGAGTTCCAATACACAAATGCACAGCCCATGCTCTAATCAGATCTCCAATACATGCAAATACAGCACGTGCTATAACCAGAAATCCCATACACGAACACACATGACATGCTCCAACTGGAACTCCTATACATTAACACACAGCACGTACTATAACCAGAACTCCAATACACGAATCAACAGCACATGCTCCCACAGAAATACCTCTTCGTCAACACATAGCAATTGCTCCAACCGAAACTCCAATACATTAACACACAACACATGCGCCAACCTGAATTCCAATACACGAATGCACAGCACATGCTCCAACTGGAATTCTAATACAAGATGACACAGCACGTGCTATAACCAGAACTCCCATACACAAACATACAGTACATGCTCCAAATGGAACATCAATGCGTTAACACACAGCACGTGCTATAACCAGAAATCCCATACACGAACACACAGCACATGCTCCAACTGGAACTCCAATTCATTAACACAAAGCACGTGCTATAACCAGAACTCCAATACACGAATGAACAGCACTTGCTCCAACAGAAATACCTCTTCGCCAACACATAGCAATTGCTCCAACCGAAACTCCAATACAATAACACACAGCACATGTTCCAACTGGAACTCCAATACATGAACACACAGCATGTGCTCTAACCAGAATTCCAATACACGAACCCACAGCACATGCTCCATCCGGAGTTCCAATACATGAACTCATAGAATATGCTCCAACCAGAATAAAAATACATGAAAACCCAGCACATGCTCCAAACGGAAATCTTAAATATGAATGCACTGCGCACGCTCCAACCTGAATTCCAATACACAAACACACAGCACATGCTCCAACTGGATTTCAATACATGAAAACACAGCACATTCTCCAACTGGAACTCCAATGCACGAATGTACAGCACATTCTTCAGCCAGAACTCCAGTGTACAAATGCATTGCAGATGTTCCAACCAGAATTCCAACACGGAAACATACAGCAAATGCTACAATCAATATTCCCATACTTGAACACACAGGAAATGCTCCAACCTCAATTCAAATACACGATCCCATAACACATGCTCCAATTGGACGGAATACCAATACATGAACACATAGCACATGCCCCAACTGGATCTCCAATACATCAACACACAGCACATGCTCCAAACGCAATTCCTATACACAATAACAGAGCGCATGCTCCAACCACACTACAAATAAATGAACACCAAGCACATGCTCCAACCGGAACTCCAAACACAAACACACAACACATGCACCAAATGAAATATGAATACATGAATGCACGGCACATGATCCAACCGGATGTGCAATACATGAACACACAGCATGTGCTCTAACTGGAATTCCAATACACGAACCCATAGAACATGCTCCATCCAGAGTTCCAATACACAAATGCACAGCCCATGCTCTAATCAGATCTCCAATACATGCAAATACAGAACGTGCTATAACCAGAAATCCCATACACGAACACACATGACATGCTCCAACTGGAACTCCAATACATTAACACACAGCACGTACTATAACCAGAACTCCAATACACTAATGAACAGCACATGCTCCAACAGAAATACCTCTTCGCCAACA
Source organism: Narcine bancroftii (assembly GCF_036971445.1). NCBI lineage: Eukaryota > Metazoa > Chordata > Chondrichthyes > Torpediniformes > Narcinidae > Narcine > Narcine bancroftii. Next base: position 201,422 of record NW_027211862.1, on the reverse strand, counting down.
CATAGCAATTGCTCCAACCGAAACTCCAATACATTTACACACAACACATGCTCCAACCTGAATTCCAATACACGAATGCACAGCACATGCTCCAACTGGAATTCTAATACAAGATGACACAGCACGTTCTATAACCAGAACTCCCATACACAAACATACAGTACATGCTCCAAATGGAACATCAATGCGTTAACACACAGCACGTGCTATAACCAAAAATCCCATACACGAACACAAAGCACATGCTCCAACTGGAACTCCAATTCATTAACACAAAGCATGTGCTATAACCAGAACTCCAATACACTAATGAACAGCACTTGTTCCAACAGAAATACCTCTTCGCCAACACATAGCAATTGCTCCAACCGAAACTCCAATATACTAACACACAGCACATGCTCCAACTGGAATTCCAATACATGAACCCGCAGCACATGCTCCATCCGGAGTTCCAATACATGAACTCATAGAATATTCTTTAACCAGAATAAAAATACATGAACATCCAGCACATGCTCCAAACGAAACTCTTAAATATGAATGCTCTGCGCACGCTCCAACCTGAATTCCAATACACAAACATACAGCACATGCTCCAACTGGATTTCAATACATGAAAACACAGCACATTCTCCAACTGGAACTCCAATGCACGAATGTACAGCACATGCTTCAGCCAGAGCTCCAGTGTACAAATGCATTGCAGATGTTCCAACCGGAATTCCAACACGGAAACATACAGCAAATGCTACAATCGTTATTCCCATACATGAACACACAGGACATCCTCCAACCTCAATTCCAATACACGATCCCATAACATATGCTCCAATTGGACGGAATTCCAATACATGAACACACAGCACATGCCCCAACTGGATCTCCAATACATCAACACACAGGACACGCTCCAAACGCAATTCCTATACACAATAACAGAGCGCATGCACCAACCACACTACAAATAATTGAACACCAAGCACATGCTCCAACCGGAACTCCAAACACAAACACACAACACATGCACCAAATGAAATATGAATACACGAATGCACGGCACATGGTCCAACCGGATGTGCAATACATGAACATACAGCATGTGCTCTAACTGGAATTCCAATACACGAACCCATAGAACATGCTCCATCCAGAGTTCCAATACACAAATGCACAGCTCATGCTCCAATCAGATCTCCAATACATGCAAACACAGCACGTGCTATAACCAGAAAATCCATACACGAAAACACATGACATGCTCCAACTGGAACACCAATACATTAACACACAGCACGTACTATAACCAGAACTCCAATACACGAATGAACAGCACATGCCCCAACAGAAATACCTCTTCGCCAACACATAGCAATTGCTCCAACCGAAACTCCAATACATTAACACACAACACATGCTCCAACCTGAATTCCAATACATGAATGCACAGCACATGCTCCAACTGGAATTCTAATACAAGATGACACAGCACGTGCTATAACCAGAACTCCCATACACAAACATACAGTACATGCTCCAAATGGAACATCAATGCGTTAACACACAGCACGTGCTATAACCAGAACACCCATACACGAACACACAGCACATGCTCCAACTGGAACTCCAATTCATTAACACAAAGCACGTGCTATAACCAGAACTCCAATACACGAATGAACAGCACTTGCTCCAACAGAAATACCTCTTCGCCAACACATAGCAATTGCTCCAACCGAAACTCCAATACAATAACACACAGCACATGTTCCAACTGGAACTCCAATACATGAACACACAGCATGTGCTCTAACCAGAATTCCAATACACGAACCCACAGCACATGCTCCATCCGGAGTTCCATTACATCAACTCATAGAATATGCTTTAACCAGAATAAAAATACATGAACTCCCAGCACATGCTCCAAACGGAACTCTTAAATATGAATGCTCTGCGCACGCTCCAACCTGAATTCCAGAACACAAACACACAGCACATGCTTCAACTGGATTTCAATACATGAAAACACAGCACCTTCTCCAACTGGAACTCCACTGCACGAACGTACAGCACATGCTTCAGCCAGAACTCCAGTGTACAAATGCATTGCAGATGGTCAAACAGGAATTCCAACACGGAAACATACAGCAAATGCTACAATCAATATTCCCATACTTGAACACACAAGAAATGCTCCAACCTCAATTCAAATACACGATCCCATAACACATGCTCCAATTGGACAGAATACCAATACATGAACACATAGCACATGCCCCAACTGGATCTCCAATACATCAACACACAGCACATGCTCCAAACGCAATTCCTATACACAATAACAGAGCGCATGCTCCAACCACACTACAAATAAATGAACACCAAGCACATGCTCCAACCGGAACTCCAAACACAAACACACAACACATGCACCAAATGAAATATGAATACATGAATGCACGGCACATGATCCAACCGGATGTGCAATACATGAACACACAGCATGTGCTCTAACTGGAATTCCAATACACGAACCCATAGAACATGCTCCATCCAGAGTTCCAATACACAAATGCACAGCCCATGCTCTAATCAGATCTCCAATACATGCAAATACAGAACGTGCTATAACCAGAAATCCCATACACGAACACACATGACATGCTCCAACTGGAACTCCAATACATTAACACACAGCACGTACTATAACCAGAACTCCAATACACGAATGAACAGCACATGCTCCAACAGAAATACCTCTTCGCCAACACATAGCAATTGCTCCAACCGAAACTCCAATACATTTACACACAACACATGCTCCAACCTGAATTCCAATACACGAATGCACAGCACATGCTCCAACTGGAATTCTAATACAAGATGACACAGCACGTTCTATAACCAGAACTCCCATACACAAACATACAGTACATGCTCAAAATGGAACATCAATGCGTTAACACACAGCACGTGCTATAACCAAAAATCCCATACACGAACACAAAGCACATGCTCCAACTGGAACTCCAATTCATTAACACAAAGCATGTGCTATAACCAGAACTCCAATACACTAATGAACAGCACTTGTTCCAACAGAAATACCTCTTCGCCAACACATAGCAATTGCTCCAACCGAAACTCCAATATACTAACACACAGCACATGCTCCAACTGGAATTCCAATACATGAACCCGCAGCACATGCTCCATCCGGAGTTCCAATACATGAACTCATAGAATATGCTTTAACCAGAATAAAAATACATGAACATCCAGCACATGCTCCAAACGAAACTCTTAAATATGAATGCTCTGCGCACGCTCCAACCTGAATTCCAATACACAAACATACAGCACATGCTCCAACTGGATTTCAATACATGAAAACACAGCACATTCTTCAACTGGAACTCCAATGCACGAACGTACAGCACATGCTTCAGGCAGAACTCCAGTATACAAATGCATTGCAGATGTTCCAACCGGAATTCCAACACGGAAACATACAGCAAATGCTACAATCGTTATTCCCATACATGAACACACAGGACATCCTCCAACCTCAATTCCAATACACGATCCCATAACATATGCTCCAATTGGACGGAATTCCAATACATGAACACACAGCACATGCCCCAACTGGATCTCCAATACATCAACACACAGGACACGCTCCAAACGCAATTCCTATACACAATAACAGAGCGCATGCACCAACCACACTACAAATAATTGAACACCAAGCACATGCTCCAACCGGAACTCCAAACACAAACACACAACACATGCACCAAATGAAATATGAATACACGAATGCACGGCACATGATCCAACCGGATGTGCAATACATGAACACACAGCATGTGCTCTAACTGGAATTCCAATACACGAACCCATAGAACATGCTCCATCCAGAGTTCCAATACACAAATGCACAGCTCATGCTCCAATCAGATCTCCAATACATGCAAACACAGCACGTGCTATAACCAGAAAATCCATACACGAAAACACATGACATGCTCCAACTGGAACACCAATACATTAACACACAGCACGTACTATAACCAGAACTCCAATACACGAATGAACAGCACATGCCCCAACAGAAATACCTCTTCGCCAACACATAGCAATTGCTCCAACCAAAACTCCAATACATTAACACACAACACATGCTCCAAACTGAATTCCAATACATGAATGCACAGCACATGCTCCAACTGGAATTCTAATACAAGATGACACAGCACGTGCTATAACCAGAACTCCCATACACAAACATACAGTACATGCTCCAAATGGAACATCAATGCGTTAACACACAGCACGTGCTATAACCAGAACTCCCATACACGAACACACAGCACATGCTCCAACTGGAACTCCAATTCATTAACACAAAGCACGTGCTATAACCAGAACTCCAATACACGAATGAACAGCACTTGCTCCAACAGAAATACCTCTTCGCCAACACATAGCAATTGCTCCAACCGAAACTCCAATACAATAACACACAGCACATGTTCCAACTGGAACTCCAATACATGAACACACAGCATGTGCTCTAACCAGAATTCCAATACACGAACCCACAGCACATGCTCCATCCGGAGTTCCATTACATCAACTCATAGAATATGCTTTAACCAGAATAAAAATACATGAACTCCCAGCACATGCTCCAAACGGAACTCTTAAATATGAATGCTCTGCGCACGCTCCAACCTGAATTCCAGAACACAAACACACAGCACATGCTTCAACTGGATTTCAATACATGAAAACACAGCACCTTCTCCAACTGGAACTCCACTGCACGAACGTACAGCACATGCTTCAGCCAGAACTCCAGTATACCAATGCATTGCAGATGGTCCAACCGGAATTCCAACACGGTAACATACAGCAAATGCTAAAATCATACTTCCTATACATGAACACACAGGACATACTCCAACCTCAATTCCAATACACGATCCCACAACACATGCTCCAATTGGACGGAATACCAATACATGAACACATAGCACATGCCCCAAATGGATCTCCAATACATCAACACACAGCACATGCTCCAAACGTAATTCCTATACACAATAACAGAGCGCATGCTCCAACCACACTACAAATAAATGAACACCAAGCACATGCTCCAACCGGAACTCCAAACACAAACACACAACACATGCACCAAATGAAATATGAATACACGAATGAACGGCACATGATCCAACCATATGTGCAATACATGAACACACAGCATGTGCTCTAATTGGAATTCCAATACACGAACCCATAGAACATGCTCCATCCAGAGTTCCAATACACAAATGCACAGCCCATGCTCTAATCAGATCTCCAATACATGCAAATACAGCACGTGCTATAACCAGAAATCCCATACACGAACACACATGAAATGCTCCAACTGGAACTCCAATACATTAACACACAGCACGTACTATAAGCAGAACTCCAATACACGAATCAACAGCACATGCTCCAACAGAAATACCTCTTCGTCAACACATAGCAATTGCTCCAACCGAAACTCCAATACATTAACACACAACACATGCGCCAACCTGAATTCCAATACACGAATGCACAGCACATGCTCCAACTGGAATTCTAATGCAAGATGACACAGCACGTGCTATAACCAGAACTCCCATACACAAACATACAGTACATGCTCCAAATGGAACATCAATGCGTTAACACACAGCAAGTGCTATAACCAGAAATCCCATACACGAACACACAGCACATGCTCCAACTGGAACTCCAATTCATTAACACAAAGCACGTGCTATAACCAGAACTCCAATACACGAATGAACAGCACTTGCTCCAACAGAAATACCTCTTCGCCAACACATAGCAATTGCTCCAACCGAAACTCCAATACAATAACACACAGCACATGTTCCAACTGGAACTCCAATACATGAACACACAGCATGTGCTCTAACCAGAATTCCAATACACGAACCCACAGCACATGCTCCATCCGGAGTTCCAATACATGAACTCATAGAGTATGCTCCAACCAGAATAAAAATACATGAAAACCCAGCACATGCTCCAAACGGAACTCTTAAATATGAATGAAATGCGCACGCTCCAACCTGAATTCCATAACACAAAAACACAGCACATGCTCCAACTGGATTTCAATACATGAAAACACAGCACATTCTCCAACTGGAACTCCAATGCACGAATGTACAGCACATTCTTCAGCCAGAACTCCAGTGTACAAATGCATTGCAGATGGTCAAACAGTAATTCCAACACGGAAACATACAGCAAATGCTACAATCAATATTCCCATACATGAACACACAGGAAATGCTCCAACCTCAATTCAAATACACGATCCCATAACACATGCTTCAATTGGACAGAATACCAATACATGAACACATAGCACATGCCCCAAATGGATCTCCAATACATCAACACACAGCACATGCTCCAAACGCAATTCCTATACACAATAACAGAGCGCATGCTCCAACCACACTACAAATAAATGAACACCAAGCACATGCTCCAACCCGAACTCCAAACACAAACACACAACACATGCACCAAATGAAATATGAATACATGAATGCACGGCAAATAATCCAACCGGATGTGCAATACATGAACACACAGCATGTGCTCTAACTGGAATTCCAATACACGAACCCATAGAACATGCTCCATCCAGAGTTCCAATACACAAATGCACAGCCCATCTCCAATCAGATCTCCTATACATGCAAACACAGCACGTGCTATAACCAGAAACCCCATACACGAACACACATGACATGCTCCAACTGGAACTCCAATACATTAACACACAGCACGTACTATAACCAGAACTCCAATACACGAATGAACAGCAAATGCTCCAACAGAAATACCTCTTCGCCAACACATAGCAATTGCTCCAACCGAAACTCCAATACATTAACACACAACACATGCTCCAACCTGAATTCCAATACACGAATGCACAGCACATGCTCCAACTGGAATTCTAATACAAGATGACACAGCACGTGCTATAACCAGAACTCCCATACACAAACATACAGTACATGCTCCAAATGGAACATCAATGCGTTAACACACAGCACGTGCTATAACCAGAAATACCATACACGAACACAAAGCACATGCTCCAACTGGAACTCCAATTCATTAACACAAAGCACGTGCTATAACCAGTACTCCAATACACGAATGAACAGCACTTGCTCCAACAGAAATACCTCTTCGCCAACACATAGCAATTGCTCCAACCGAAACTCCAATATATTAACACACAGCACATGCTCCAACTGGAATTCCAATACATGAACCCGCAGCACATGCTCCATCCGGAGTTCCAATACATGAACTCATAGAATATGCTTTAACCAGAATAAAAATACATGAAAATCCAGCACATGAACCAAACGGACTCTTAAATATGAATGCTCTGCGCACGCTCCAACCTGAATTCCAATACACAAACACACAGCACATGATCCAACTGGATTTCAATACATGAAAACACAGCACATTCTCCAACTGGAACTCCAATGCACGAACGTACAGCACATGCTTCAGCCGGAACTCCAGTGTACAAATGCATTGCAGATGTTCCAACTGGAATTCCAACACGGAAACATACAGCAAATGCTACAATGGTTATTCCCATACATGAACACACAGGACATGCTCCATCCTCAATTCCAATATACGATCCCATAACACATGCTCCAATTGGACGAATTCCAATACATGAACACACAGCACATGCCCCAACTGGATCTCCAATATATCAACACACAGGACACGCTCCAAACGCAATTCCTATACACAATAACAGAGCGCATGCACCAACCTCACTACAAATAATTGAACACCAAGCACATGCTCCAACCGGAACTCCAAACACAAACACACAACACATGCACCAAATGAAATATGAATACACAAATGCACGGCACATGATCCAACCGGATGTGCAATACATGAACACACAGCATGTGCTCTAACTGGAATTCCAATACACGAACCCATAGAACCTGCTCCATCCAGAGTTCCAATACACAAATGCACAGCCCATGCTCCATTCAGACCTCCAATACATGCAAACACAGCACGTGCTATAACCAGAAATCCCATACACGAACACACATGACATGCTCCAACTGGAACACCAATACATTAACACACAGCACTTACTATAACCAGAACTCCAATACACGAATCAACAGCACATGCTCCAACAGAAATACCTCTTCGTCAACACATAGCAATTGCTCCAACCGAAACTCCAATACATTAACACACAACACATGCGCCAACCTGAATTCCAATACACGAATGCACAGCACATGCTCCAACTGGAATTCTAATACAAGATGACACAGCACGTGCTATAACCAGAACTCCCATACACAAACATACATTACATGCTCCAAATGGAACATCAATGCGTTAACACACAGCACGTGCTATAACCAGAAATCCAATACACGAACACACAGCACATGCTCCAACTGGAACTCCATTTCATTAACACAAAGCACGTGCTATAACCAGAACTCCAATGCACGAATGAACAGCACTTGCTCCAACAGAAATACCTCTTCGCCAACACATAGCAATTGCTCCAACCGAAACTCCAATACAATAACACACAGCACATGTTCCAACTGGAACTCCAATACATGAACACACAGCATGTGCTCTAACCAGAATTCCAATACACGAACCCACAGCACATGCTCCATCCGGAGTTCCAATACATGAACTCATAGAATATGCTCCAACCAGAATAAAAATACATGAAAACCCAGCACATGCTCCAAACGGAAATCTTAAATATGAATGCACTGCGCACGCTCCAACCTGAATTCCAATACACAAACACACAGCACATGCTCCAACTGGATTTCAATACATGAAAACACAGCATATTCTCCAACTGGAACTCCAATGCACGAATGTACAGCACATTCTTCAGCCAGAACTCCAGTGTACAAATGCATTGCAGATGGTCAAACCGGAATTCCAACACGGAAACATACAGCAAATGCTACAATCAATATTCCCATACATGAACACACAGGAAATGCTCCAACCTCAATTCCAATACACGATCCCATAACACATGCTCCAATTGGATGGAATTCCAATACATGAACACACAGCACATGCCGCAACTGGATCTCCAATACATGAACACACAGCACATGCTCCAAACGCAATTCCTATACACAATAACAGAGCGCATGCTCCACCACACTACAAATAAATGAACACCAAGCACATGCTCCAACCGGAACTCCAAACACAAACACACAACACATGCACCAAATGAAATATGAATACATGAATGCACGGCAAATAATCCAACCGGATGTGCAATACATGAACACACAGCATGTGCTCTAACTGGAATTCCAATACACGAACCCATAGAACATGCTCCATCCAGAGTTCCAATACACAAATGCACAGCCCATCTCCAATCAGATCTCCAATACATGCAAACACAGCACGTGCTATAACCAGAAATCCCATACACGAACACACATGACATGCTCCAACTGGAACTCCAAAACATTAACACACAGCACGTACTATAACCAGAACTCCAATACACGAATGAACAGCACATGCTCCAACAGAAATACCTCTTCGCCAACACATAGCAATTGCACCAACCGAAACTCCAATACATTAACACACAACACATGCTCCAACCTGAATTCCAATACACGAATGCACAGCACATGCTCCAACTGGAATTCTAATACAAGATGACACAGCACGTGCTATAACCAGAACTCCCATAAACGAACACACAGCACATGCTCCAACTGGAACTCCAATACCTTAACTCAAAGCACGTGCTATAACCAGAATTCCAATACACGAATGAACAGCACTTGTTCCAACAGAAATACCTCTTCGCCAACACATAGCAATTGCTCCAACCGAAACTCCAATACATTAACACACAGCACATGCTCCAACGGGAACTCCAATACCTGAACACACAGCATGTGCTCTAACCAGAATTCCAATACATGAACCCGCAGCACATGCTCCATCCGGAGTTCCAATACATGAACTCATAGAATATGCTTTAACCACAATAAAAATACATGAACATCCAGCACATGCTCCAAACGAAACTCTTAAATATGAATGCTCTGCGCACGCTCCAACCTGAATTCCAATACACAAGCACACAGCACATGCTCCAACTGGATTTCAATACATGAAAACACAGCACATTCTCCAACTGGAACTCCAATGCACGAACGTACAGCACATGCTTCAGCCAGAACTCCAGTGTACAAATGCATTGCAGACTGTCCAACCGCAATTCCAACACGGAAACATACAGCAAATGCTACAATCGTTATTCCAATACATGAACACACAGGACATGCTCCATCCTCAATTCCAATACACGATCCCATAACACATGCTGCAATTGGACGGAATTCCAATACATGAACACACAGCACATGCCCCAACTGGATCTCCAATATATCAACACACAGGACACGCTCCAAACGCAATTCCTATACACAATAACAGAGCGCATGCACCAACCTCACTACAAATAATTGAACACCAAGCACATGCTCCAACCGGAACTCCAAACACAAACACACAACACATGCACCAAATGAAATATGAATACACAAATGCACGGCACATGATCCAACCGGATGTGCAATACATGAACACACAGCATGTGCTCTAACTGGAATTCCAATACACGAACCCATAGAACATGCTCCATCCAGAGTTCCAATACACAAATGCACAGCCCATGCTACAATCAGATCTCCAATACATGCAAACACAGCACGTGCTATAACCAGAACTCCAATACACGAATGAACAGCACATGCCCCAACAGAAATACCTCTTCGCCAACACATAGCATTTGCTCCAACCGAAACTCCAATACATTAACACACAACACATGCTCCAACCTGAATTCCAATACATGAATGCACAGCACATGCTCCAACTGGAATTCTAATACAAGATGACACAGCACGTGCTATAACCAGAACTCCCATACACTAACATACAGTACATGTTCCAAATGGAACTTCAATGCGTTAACACACAGCACGTGCAATAACCAGAACTCCCATACACGAACACACAGCACATGCTCCAACTGGAACTCCAATTGTTTAACGCAAAGCACGTGCTATAACCAGAACTCCAATACACGAATGAACAGCACTTGCTCCAACAGAAATACCTCTTCGCCAACACATAGCAATTGCTCCAACCGAAACTCCAATACAATAACACAAAGCACATTTTCCAACTGGAACTCCAATACATGAACACACAGCATGTGCTCTAACCAGAATTCCAATACACGAACCCACAGCACATGCTCCATCCGGAGTTCCAATACATGAACTCATAGAATATGCTCCAACCAGATTAAAAATACATGAACACCCAGCACATGCTCCAAACGGTCTTAAATATGAATGCACTGCGCACGCTCCAACCTGAATTCCAATACACAAACACACAGCACATGCTTCAACTGGATTTCAATACATGAAAACACAGCACCTTCTCCAACTGGAACTCCACTGCACGAACGTACAGCACATGCTTCAGCCAGAACTCCAGTATACAAATGCATTGCAGATGGTCCAACCGGAATTCCAACATGGAAACATACAGCAAATGCTACAATCATACTTCCTATACATGAACACACAGGACATACTCCAACCTCAATTCCAATACACGATCCCATAACACATGCTCCAATTGGACGGAATACCAATACATGAACACATAGCACATGCCCCAACTGGATCTCCAATACATCAACACACAGCACATGCTCCAAACGCAATTCCTATACACAATAACAGAGCGCATGCTCCAACCACACTACAAATAAATGAACACCAAGCACATGCTCCAACCGGAACTCCAAACACAAACACACAACACATGCACCAAATGAAATATGAATACACGAATGAACGGCACATGATCCAACCGGATGTGCAATAAATGAACACACAGCATGTGCTCTAACTGGAATTCCAATACACGAACCCATAGAACATGCTCCATCCAGAGTTCCAATACACAAATGCACAGCCCATGCTCTAATCAGATCTCCAATACATGCAAATACAGCACGTGCTATAACCAGAAATCCCATACACGAACACACATGACATGCTCCAACTGGAACTCCTATACATTAACACACAGCACGTACTATAACCAGAACTCCAATACACGAATCAACAGCACATGCTCCCACAGAAATACCTCTTCGTCAACACATAGCAATTGCTCCAACCGAAACTCCAATACATTAACACACAACACATGCGCCAACCTGAATTCCAATACACGAATGCACAGCACATGCTCCAACTGGAATTCTAATACAAGATGACACAGCACGTGCTATAACCAGAACTCCCATACACAAACATACAGTACATGCTCCAAATGGAACATCAATGCGTTAACACACAGCACGTGCTATAACCAGAAATCCCATACACGAACACACAGCACATGCTCCAACTGGAACTCCAATTCATTAACACAAAGCACGTGCTATAACCAGAACTCCAATACACGAATGAACAGCACTTGCTCCAACAGAAATACCTCTTCGCCAACACATAGCAATTGCTCCAACCGAAACTCCAATACAATAACACACAGCACATGTTCCAACTGGAACTCCAATACATGAACACACAGCATGTGCTCTAACCAGAATTCCAATACACGAACCCACAGCACATGCTCCATCCGGAGTTCCAATACATGAACTCATAGAATATGCTCCAACCAGAATAAAAATACATGAAAACCCAGCACATGCTCCAAACGGAAATCTTAAATATGAATGCACTGCGCACGCTCCAACCTGAATTCCAATACACAAACACACAGCACATGCTCCAACTGGATTTCAATACATGAAAACACAGCACATTCTCCAACTGGAACTCCAATGCACGAATGTACAGCACATTCTTCAGCCAGAACTCCAGTGTACAAATGCATTGCAGATGTTCCAACCAGAATTCCAACACGGAAACATACAGCAAATGCTACAATCAATATTCCCATACTTGAACACACAGGGAATGCTCCAACCTCAATTCAAATACACGATCCCATAACACATGCTCCAATTGGACGGAATACCAATACATGAACACATAGCACATGCCCCAACTGGATCTCCAATACATCAACACACAGCACATGCTCCAAACGCAATTCCTATACACAATAACAGAGCGCATGCTCCAACCACACTACAAATAAATGAACACCAAGCACATGCTCCAACCGGAACTCCAAACACAAACACACAACACATGCACCAAATGAAATATGAATACATGAATGCACGGCACATGATCCAACCGGATGTGCAATACATGAACACACAGCATGTGCTCTAACTGGAATTCCAATACACGAACCCATAGAACATGCTCCATCCAGAGTTCCAATACACAAATGCACAGCCCATGCTCTAATCAGATCTCCAATACATGCAAATACAGAACGTGCTATAACCAGAAATCCCATACACGAACACACATGACATGCTCCAACTGGAACTCCAATACATTAACACACAGCACGTACTATAACCAGAACTCCAATACACGAATGAACAGCACATGCTCCAACAGAAATACCTCTTCGCCAACACATAGCAATTGCTCCAACCGAAACTCCAATACATTTACACACAACACATGCTCCAACCTGAATTCCAATACACGAATGCACAGCACATGCTCCAACTGGAATTCTAATACAAGATGACACAGCACGTTCTATAACCAGAACTCCCATACACAAACATACAGTACATGCTCCAAATGGAACATCAATGCGTTAACACACAGCACGTGCTATAACCAAAAATCCCATACACGAACACAAAGCACGTGCTCCAACTGGAACTCCAATTCATTAACACAAAGCATGTGCTATAACCAGAACTCCAATACACTAATGAACAGCACTTGTTCCAACAGAAATACCTCTTCGCCAACACATAGCAATTGCTCCAACCGAAACTCCAATATACTAACACACAGCACATGCTCCAACTGGAATTCCAATACATGAACCCGCAGCACATGCTCCATCCGGAGTTCCAATACATGAACTCATAGAATATGCTTTAACCAGAATAAAAATACATGAACATCCAGCACATGCTCCAAACGAAACTCTTAAATATGAATGCTCTGCGCACGCTCCAACCTGAATTCCAATACACAAACATACAGCACATGCTCCAACTGGATTTCAATACATGAAAACACAGCACATTCTCCAACTGGAACTCCAATGCACGAACGTACAGCACATGCTTCAGCCAGAACTCCAGTGTACAAATGCATTGCAGATGTTCCAACCGGAATTCCAACACGGAAACATACAGCAAATGCTACAATCGTTATTCCCATACATGAACACACAGGACATCCTCCAACCTCAATTCCAATACACGATCCCATAACATATGCTCCAATTGGACGGAATTCCAATACATGAACACACAGCACATGCCCCAACTGGATCTCCAATACATCAACACACAGGACACGCTCCAAACGCAATTCCTATACACAATAACAGAGCGCATGCACCAACCACACTACAAATAATTGAACACCAAGCACATGCTCCAACCGGAACTCCAAACACAAACACACAACACATGCACCAAATGAAATATGAATACACGAATGCACGGCACATGATCCAACCGGATGTGCAATACATGAACACACAGCATGTGCTCTAACTGGAATTCCAATACACGAACCCATAGAACATGCTCCATCCAGAGTTCCAATACACAAATGCACAGCTCATGCTCCAATCAGATCTCCAATACATGCAAACACAGCACGTGCTATAACCAGAAAATCCATACACGAAAACACATGACATGCTCCAACTGGAACACCAATACATTAACACACAGCACGTACTATAACCAGAACTCCAATACACGAATGAACAGCACATGCCCCAACAGAAATACCTCTTCGCCAACACATAGCAATTGCTCCAACCGAAACTCCAATACATTAACACACAACACATGCTCCAACCTGAATTCCAATACATGAATGCACAGCACATGCTCCAACTGGAATTCTAATACAAGATGACACAGCACGTGCTATAACCAGAACTCCCATACACAAACATACAGTACATGCTCCAAATGGAACATCAATGCGTTAACACACAGCACGTGCTATAACCAGAACTCCCATACACGAACACACAGCACATGCTCCAACTGGAACTCCAATTCATTAACACAAAGCACGTGCTATAACCAGAACTCCAATACACGAATGAACAGCACTTGCTCCAACAGAAATACCTCTTCGCCAACACATAGCAATTGCTCCAACCGAAACTCCAATACAATAACACACAGCACATGTTCCAACTGGAACTCCAATACATGAACACACAGCATGTGCTCTAACCAGAATTCCAATACACAAACCCACAGCACATTTTCCATCCGGAGTTCCATTACATCAACTCATAGAATATGCTTTAACCAGAATAAAAATACATGAACTCCCAGCACATGCTCCAAACGGAACTCTTAAATATGAATGCTCTGCGCACGCTCCAACCTGAATTCCAGAACACAAACACACAGCACATGCTTCAACTGGATTTCAATACATGAAAACACAGCATCTTCTCCAACTGGAACTCCACTGCACGAACGTACAGCACATGCTTCAGCCAGAACTCCAGTATACAAATGCATTGCAGATGGTCCAACCGGAATTCCAACACGGAAACATACAGCAAATGCTAAAATCATACTTCCTATACATGAACACACAGGACATACTCCAACCTCAATTCCAATACACGATCCCACAACACATGCTCCAATTGGACGGAATACCAATACATGAACACATAGCACATGCCCCAAATGGATCTCCAATACATCAACACACAGCACATGCTCCAAACGTAATTCCTATACACAATAACAGAGCGCATGCTCCAACCACACTACAAATAAATGAACACCAAGCACATGCTCCAACCGAAACTCCAAACACAAACACACAACACATGCACCAAATGAAATATGAATACACGAATGAACGGCACATGATCCAACCATATGTGCAATACATGAACACACAGCATGTGCTCTAATTGGAATTCCAATACACGAACCCATAGAACATGCTCCATCCAGAGTTCCAATACACAAATGCACAGCCCATGCTCTAATCAGATCTCCAATACATGCAAATACAGCACGTGCTATAACCAGAAATCCCATACACGAACACACATGAAATGCTCCAACTGGAACTCCAATACATTAACACACAGCACGTACTATAAGCAGAACTCCAATACACGAATCAACAGCACATGCTCCAACAGAAATACCTCTTCGTCAACACATAGCAATTGCTCCAACCGAAACTCCAATACATTAACACACAACACATGCGCCAACCTGAATTCCAATACACGAATGCACAGCACATGCTCCAACTGGAATTCTAATGCAAGATGACACAGCACGTGCTATAACCAGAACTCCCATACACAAACATACAGTACATGCTCCAAATGGAACATCAATGCGTTAACACACAGCAAGTGCTATAACCAGAAATCCCATACACGAACACACAGCACATGCTCCAACTGGAACTCCAATTCATTAACACAAAGCACGTGCTATAACCAGAACTCCAATACACGAATGAACAGCACTTGCTCCAACAGAAATACCTCTTCGCCAACACATAGCAATTGCTCCAACCGAAACTCCAATACAATAACACACAGCACATGTTCCAACTGGAACTCCAATACATGAACACACAGCATGTGCTCTAACCAGAATTCCAATACACGAACCCACAGCACATGCTCCATCCGGAGTTCCAATACATGAACTCATAGAGTATGCTCCAACCAGAATAAAAATACATGAAAACCCAGCACATGCTCCAAACGGAACTCTTAAATATGAATGCACTGCGCACGCTCCAACCTGAATTCCAATACACAAAAACACAGCACATGCTCCAACTGGATTTCAATACATGAAAACACAGCACATTCTCCAACTGGAACTCCAATGGACGAATGTACAGCACATTCTTCAGCCAGAACTCCAGTGTACAAATGCATTGCAGATGGTCAAACTGTAATTCCAACACGGAAACATACAGCAAATGCTACAATCAATATTCCCATACATGAACACACAGGAAATGCTCCAACCTCAATTCAAATACACGATCCCATAACACATGCTCCAATTGGACGGAATACCAATACATGAACACATAGCACATGCCCCAAATGGATCTCCAATACATCAACACACAGCACATGCTCCAAACGCAATTCCTATACACAATAACAGAGCGCATGCTCCAACCACACTACAAATAAATGAACACCAAGCACATGCTCCAACCCGAACTCCAAACACAAACACACAACACATGCACCAAATGAAATATGAATACATGAATGCACGGCAAATAATCCAACCGGATGTGCAATACATGAACACACAGCATGTGCTCTAACTTGAATTCCAATACACGAACCCATAGAACATGCTCCATCCAGAGTTCCAATACACAAATGCACAGCCCATCTCCAATCAGATCTCCTATACATGCAAACACAGCACGTGCTATAACCAGAAACCCCATACACGAACACACATGACATGCTCCAACTGGAACTCCAATACATTAACACACAGCACGTACTATAACCAGAACTCCAATACACGAATGAACAGCAAATGCTCCAACAGAAATACCTCTTCGCCAACACATAGCAATTGCTCCAACCGAAACTCCAATACATTAACACACAACACATGCTCCAACCTGAATTCCAATACACGAATGCACAGCACATGCTCCAACTGGAATTCTAATACAAGATGACACAGCACGTGCTATAACCAGAACTCCCATACACAAACATACAGTACATGCTCTAAATGGAACATCAATGCGTTAACACACAGCACGTGCTATAACCAGAAATACCATACACGAACACAAAGCACATGCTCCAACTGGAACTCCAATTCATTAACACAAAGCACGTGCTATAACCAGTACTCCAATACACGAATGAACAGCACTTGCTCCAACAGAAATACCTCTTCGCCAACACATAGCAATTGCTCCAACCGAAACTCCAATATATTAACACACAGCACATGCTCCAACTGGAATTCCAATACATGAACCCGCAGCACATGCTCCATCTGGAGTTCCAATACATGAACTCATAGAATATGCTTTAACCAGAATAAAAATACATGAACATCACATGCACCAAACGGACTCTTAAATATGGATGCTCTGCGCACGCTCCAACCTGAATTCCAATACACAAACACACAGCACATGCTCCAACTGGATTTCAATACATGAAAACACAGCACATTCTCCAACTGGAACTCCAATGCACGAACGTACAGCACATGCTTCAGCCGGAACTCCAGTGTACAAATGCATTGCAGATGTTCCAACTGGAATTCCAACACGGAAACATACAGCAAATGCTACAATGGTTATTCCCATACATGAACACACAGGACATGCTCCATCCTCAATTCCAATATACGATCCCATAACACATGCTCCAATTGGACGAATTCCAATACATGAACACACAGCACATGCCCCAACTGGATCTCCAATATATCAACACACAGGACACGCTCCAAACGCAATTCCTATACACAATAACAGAGCGCATGCACCAACCTCACTACAAATAATTGAACACCAAGCACATGCTCCAACCGGAACTCCAAACACAAACACACAACACATGCACCAAATGAAATATGAATACACAAATGCACGGCACATGATCCAACCGGATGTGCAATACATGAACACACAGCATGTGCTCTAACTGGAATTCCAATACACGAACCCATAGAACCTGCTCCATCCAGAGTTCCAATACACAAATGCACAGCCCATGCTCCATTCAGACCTCCAATACATGCAAACACAGCACGTGCTATAACCAGAAATCCCATACACGAACACACATGACATGCTCCAACTGGAACACCAATACATTAACACACAGCACTTACTATAACCAGAACTCCAATACACGAATCAACAGCACATGCTCCAACAGAAATACCTCTTCGTCAACACATAGCAATTGCTCCAACCGAAACTGCAATACATTAACACACAACACATGCGCCAACCTGAATTCCAATACACGAATGCACAGCACATGCTCCAACTGGAATTCTAATACAAGATGACACAGCACGTGCTATAACCAGAACTCCCATACACAAACATACATTACATGCTCCAAATGGAACATCAATGCGTTAACACACAACACGTGCTTTAACCAGAAATCCAATACACGAACACACAGCACATGCTCCAACTGGAACTCCATTTCATTAACACAAAGCACGTGCTATAACCAGAACTCCAATGCACGAATGAACAGCACTTGCTCCAACAGAAATACCTCTTCGCCAACACATAGCAATTGCTCCAACCGAAACTCCAATACAATAACACACAGCACATGTTCCAACTGGAACTCCAATACATGAACACACAGCATGTGCTCTAACCAGAATTCCAATACACGAACCCACAGCACATGCTCCATCCGGAGTTCCAATACATGAACTCATAGAATATGCTCCAACCAGAATAAAAATACATGAAAACCCAGCACATGCTCCAAACGGAACTCTTAAATATGAATGCACTGCGCACGCTCCAACCTGAATTCCAATACACAAACACACAGCACATGCTCCAACTGGATTTCAATACATGAAAACACAGCACATTCTCCAACTGGAACTCCAATGCACGAATGTACAGCACATTCTTCAGCCAGAACTCCAGTGTACAAATGCATTGCAGATGGTCAAACCGGAATTAAAACACGGAAACATACAGCAAATCCTACAATCAATATTCCCATACATGAACACACAGGAAATGCTCCAACCTCAATTCAAATACACGATCCCATAACACATGCTCCAATTGGACGGAATACCAATACATGAACACATAGCACATGCCCCAACTGGATCTCCAATACATCAACACACAGCACATGCTCCAAACGCAATTCCTATACACAATAACAGAGCGCATGCTCCAACCACACTACAAATAAATGAACACCAAGCACATGCTCCAACCGGAACTCCAAACACAAACACACAACACATGCACCAAATGAAATATGAATACATGAATGCACGGCAAATAATCCAACCGGATGTGCAATACATGAACACACAGCATGTGCTCTAACTGGAATTCCAATACACGAACCCATAGAACATGCTCCATCCAGAGTTCCAATACACAAATGCACAGCCCATGCTCTAATCAGATCTCCAATACATGCAAATACAGAACGTGCTATAACCAGAAATCCCATACACGAACACACATGACATGCTCCAACTGGAACTCCAATACATTAACACACAGCACGTACTATACCCAGAACTCCAATACACGAATGAACAGCACATGCTCCAACAGAAATACCTCTTCGCCAACACATAGCAATTGCTCCAACCGAAACTCCAATACATTAACACACAACACATGCTCCAACCTGAATTCCAATACACGGATGCACAGCACATGCTCCAACTGGAATTCTAATACAAGATGACACAGCACGTGCTATAACCAGAACTCCCATACACAAACATACAGTACATGCTCCAAATGGAACATCAATGCGTTAACACACAGCACGTGCTATAACCAGAAATCCCATACACGAACACAAAGCACATGCTCCAACTGGAACTCCAATTCATTAACACAAAGCACGTGCTATAACCAGAACTCCAATACACGAATGAACAGCACTTGTTCCAACAGAAATACCTCTTCGCCAACACATAGCAATTGCTCCAACCGAAACTCCAATATATTAACACACAGCACATGCTCCAACTGGAATTCCAATACATGAACCCGCAGCACATGCTCCATCCAGAGTTCCAATACACAAATGCACAGCCCATGCTCCAATCAGATCTCCAATACATGCAAACACAGCACGTGCTATAACCAGAACTCCAATACACGAATGAACAGCACATGCCCCAACAGAAATACCTCTTCGCCAACACATAGCAATTGCTCCAACCGAAACTCCAATACATTAACACACAACACATGCTCCAACCTGAATTCCAATACATGAATGCACAGCACATGCTCCAACTGGAATTCTAATACAAGATGACACAGCACGTGCTATAACCAGAACTCCCATACACAAACATACAGTACATGTTCCAAATGGAACATCAATGCGTTAACACACAGCACGTGCTATAACCAGAACTCCCATACACGAACACACAGCACATGCTCCAACTGGAACTCCAATTCTTTAACGCAAATCACGTGCTATAACCAGAACTCCAATACACGAATGAACAGCACTTGCTCCAACAGAAATACCTCTTCGCCAACACATAGCAATTGCTCCAACCGAAACTCCAATACAATAACACAAAGCACATTTTCCAACTGGAACTCCAATACATGAACACACAGCATGTGCTCTAACCAGAATTCCAATACACGAACCCACAGCACATGCTCCATCCGGAGTTCCAATACATGAACTCATAGAATATGCTCCAACCAGCTTAAAAATACATGAACACCCAGCACATTCTCCAAACGGTCTTAAATATGAATGCACTGCGCACGCTCCAACCTGAATTCCAATACACAAACACACAGCACATGCTTCAACTGGATTTAAATACATGAAAACACAGCACCTTCTCCAACTGGAACTCCACTGCACGAACGTACAGCACATGCTTCAGCCAGAACTCCAGTATACAAATGCATTGCAGATGGTCCAACCGGAATTCCAACATGGAAACATACAGCAAATGCTACAATCATACTTCCTATACATGAACACACAGGACATACTCCAACCTCAATTTCAATACACGATCCCATAACACATGCTCCAATTGGACTGAATACCAATACATGAACACATAGCACATGCCCCAACTGGATCTCCAATACATCAACACACAGCACATGCTCCAAACGCAATTCCTATACACAATAACAGAGCGCATGCTCCAACCACACTACAAATAAATGAACACCAAGCACATGCTCCAACCGGAACTCCAAACACAAACACACAACACATGCACCAAATGAAATATGAATACACGAATGAACGGCACATGATCCAACCGGATGTGCAATAAATGAACACACAGCATGTGCTCTAACTGGAATTCCAATACACGAACCCATAGAACATGCTCCATCCAGAGTTCCAATACACAAATGCACAGCCCATGCTCTAATCAGATCTCCAATACATGCAAATACAGCACGTGCTATAACCAGAAATCCCATACACGAACACACATGACATGCTCCAACTGGAACTCCTATACATTAACACACAGCACGTACTATAACCAGAACTCCAATACACGAATCAACAGCACATGCTCCCACAGAAATACCTCTTCGTCAACACATAGCAATTGCTCCAACCGAAACTCCAATACATTAACACACAACACATGCGCCAACCTGAATTCCAATACACGAATGCACAGCACATGCTCCAACTGGAATTCTAATACAAGATGACACAGCACGTGCTATAACCAGAACTCCCATACACAAACATACAATACATGCTCCAAATGGAACATCAATGCGTTAACACACAGCACGTGCTATAACCAGAAATCCCATACACGAACACACAGCACATGCTCCAACTGGAACTCCAATTCATTAACACAAAGCACGTGCTATAACCAGAACTCCAATACACGAATGAACAGCACTTGCTCCAACAGAAATACCTCTTCGCCAACACATAGCAATTGCTCCAACCGAAACTCCAATACAATAACACACAGCACATGTTCCAACTGGAACTCCAATACATGAACACACAGCATGTGCTCTAACCAGAATTCCAATACACGAACCCACAGCACATGCTCCATCCGGAGTTCCAATACATGAACTCATAGAATATGCTCCAACCAGAATAAAAATACATGAAAACCCAGCACATGCTCCAAACGGAAATCTTAAATATGAATGCACTGCGCACTCTCCAACCTGAATTCCAATAAACAAACACACAGCACATGCTCCAACTGGATTTCAATACATGAAAACACAGCACATTCTCCAACTGGAACTCCAATGCACGAATGTACAGCACATTCTTCAGCCAGAACTCCAGTGTACAAATGCATTGCAGATGGTCAAACAGGAATTCCAACACGGAAACTTACAGCAAATGCTACAATCAATATTCCCATACTTGAACACACAGGAAATGCTCCAACCTCAATTCAAATACACGATCCCATAACACATGCTCCAATTGGATGGAATACCAATACATGAACACATAGCACATGCCCCAACTGGATCTCCAATACATCAACACACAGCACATGCTCCAAACGCAATTCCTATACACAATAACAGAGCGCATGCTCCAACCACACTACAAATAAATGAACACCAAGCACATGCTCCAACCGGAACTCCAAACACAAACACACAACACATGCACCAAATGAAATATGAATACATGAATGCACGGCACATGATCCAACCGGATGTGCAATATATGAACACACAGCATGTGCTCTAACTGGAATTCCAATACACGAACCCATAGAACATGCTCCATCCAGAGTTCCAATACACAAATGCACAGCCCATGCTCTAATCAGATCTCCAATACATGCAAATACAGAACGTGCTATAACCAGAAATCCCATACACGAACACACATGACATGCTCCAACTGGAACTCCAATACATTAACACACAGCACGTACTATAACCAGAACTCCAATACACGAATGAACAGCACATGCTCCAACAGAAATACCTCTTCACCAACACATAGCATTTGCTCCAACCGAAACTCCAATACATTTACACACAACACATGCTCCAACCTGAATTCCAATACACGAATGCACAGCACATGCTCCAACTGGAATTCTAATACAAGATGACACAGCACGTTCTATAACCAGAACTCCCATACACAAACATACAGTACATGCTCCAAATGGAACATCAATGCGTTAACACACAGCACGTGCTATAACCAAAAATCCCATACACGAACACAAAGCACATGCTCCAACTGGAACTCCAATTCATTAACACAAAGCATGTGCTATAACCAGAACGCCAATACACTAATGAACAGCACTTGTTCCAACAGAAATACCTCTTCGCCAACACATAGCAATTGCTCCAACCGAAACTCCAATATACTAACACACAGCACATGCTCCAACTGGAATTCCAATACATGAACCCGCAGCACATGCTCCATCCGGAGTTCCAATACATGAACTCATAGAATATGCTTTAACCAGAATAAAAATACATGAACATCCAGCACATGCTCCAAACGAAACTCTTAAATATGAATGCTCTGCGCACGCTCCAACCTGAATTCCAATACACAAACTTACAGCACATGCTCCAACTGGATTTCAATACATGAAAACACAGCACATTCTCCAAGTGGAACTCCAATGCACGAACGTACAGCACATGCTTCAGCCAGAACTCCAGTGTACAAATGCATTGCAGATGTTCCAACCGGAATTCCAACACGGAAACATACAGCAAATGCTACAATCGTTATTCCCATACATGAACACACAGGACATCCTCCAACCTCAATTCCAATACACGATCCCATAACATATGCTCCAATTGGACGGAATTCCAATACATGAACACACAGCACATGCCCCAACTGGATCTCCAATACATCAACACACAGGACACGCTCCAAACGCAATTCCTATACACAATAACAGAGCGCATGCACCAACCACACTACAAATAATTGAACACCAAGCACATGCTCCAACCGGAACTCCAAACACAAACACACAACACATGCACCAAATGAAATATGAATACACGAATGCACGGCACATGATCCAACCGGATGTGCAATACATGAACACACAGCATGTGCACTAACTGGAATTCCAATACATGAACCCATAGAACATGCTCCATCCAGAGTTCCAATACACAAATGCACAGCTCATGCTCAAATCAGATCTCCAATACATGCAAACACAGCACGTGCTATAACCAGAAATCCCATACACGAAAACACATGACATGCTCCAACTGGAACACCAATACATTAACACACAGCACGTACTATAACCAGAACTCCAATACACGAATGAACAGCACATGCCCCAACAGAAATACCTCTTCGCCAACACATAGCAATTGCTCCAACCGAAACTCCAATACATTAACACACAACACATGCTCCAACCTGAATTCCAATACATGAATGCACAGCACATGCTCCAACTGGAATTCTAATACAAGATGACACAGCACGTGCTATAACCAGAACTCCCATACACAAACATACAGTACATGCTCCAAATGGAACATCAATGCGTTAACACACAGCACGTGCTATAACCAGAACTCCCATACACGAACACACAGCACATGCTCCAACTGGAACTCCAATTCATTAACACAAAGCACGTGCTATAACCAGAACTCCAATACAAGAATGAACAGCACTTGCTCCAACAGAAATACCTCTTCGCCAACACATAGCAATTGCTCCAACCGAAACTCCAATACAATAACACACAGCACATGTTCCAACTGGAACTCCAATACATGAACACACAGCATGTGCTCTAACCAGAATTCCAATACACGAACCCACAGCACATGCTCCATCCGGAGTTCCATTACATGAACTCATAGAGTATGCTTTAACCAGAATAAAAATACATGAACTCCCAGCACATGCTCCAAACGGAACTCTTAAGTATGAATGCTCTGCGCACGCTCCAACCTGAATTCCAGAACACAAACACACAGCACATGCTTCAACTGGATTTCAATACATGAAAACACAGCACCTTCTCCAACTGGAACTCCACTGCACGAACGTACAGCACATGCTTCAGCCAGAACTCCAGTATACAAATGCATTGCAGATGTCCAACCGGAATTCCAACACCGAAACATACAGCAAATGCTAAAATCATACTTCCTATACATGAACACACAGGACATACTCCAACCTCAATTCCAATACACGATCCCACAACACATGCTCCAATTGGACGGAATACCAATACATGAACACATAGCACATGCCCCAAATGGATCTCCAATACATCAACACACAGCACATGCTCCAAACGTAATTCCTATACACAATAACAGAGCGCATGCTCCAACCACACTACAAATAAATGAACACCAAGCACATGCTCCAACCGGAACTCCAAACACAAACACACAACACATGCACCAAATGAAATATGAATACACGAATGAACGGCACATGATCCAACCATATGTGCAATACATGAACACACAGCATGTGCTCTAATTGGAATTCCAATACACGAACACATAGAACATGCTCCATCCAGAGTTCCAATACACAAATGCACAGCCCATGCTCTAATCAGATCTCCAATACATGCAAATACAGCACGTGCTATAACCAGAAATCCCATACACGAACACACATGAAAAGCTCCAACTGGAACTCCAATACATTAACACACAGCACGTACTATAAGCAGAACTCCAATACACGAATCAACAGCAAATGCTCCAACAGAAATACCTCTTCGTCAACACATAGCAATTGCTCCAACCGAAACTCCAATACATTAACACACAACACATGCGCCAACCTGAATTCCAATACACGAATGCACAGCACATGCTCCAACTGGAATTCTAATGCAAGATGACACAGCACGTGCTATAACAAGAACTCCCATACACAAACATACAGTACATGCTCCAAATGGAACATCAATGCGTTAACACACAGCAAGTGCTATAACCAGAAATCCCATACACGAACACACAGCACATGCTCCAACTGGAACTCCAATTCATTAACACAAAGCACGTGCTATAACCAGAACTCCAATACACGAATGAACAGCACTTGCTCCAACAGAAATACCTCTTCGCCAACACATAGCAATTGCTCCAACCGAAACTCCAATACAATAACACACAGCACATGTTCCAACTGGAACTCCAATACATGAACACACAGCATGTGCTCTAACCAGAATTCCAATACACGAACCCACAGCACATGCTCCATCCGGAGTTCCAATACATGAACTCATAGAATATGCTCCAACCAGAATAAAAATACATGAAAACCCAGCACATGCTCCAAACGGAACTCTTAAATATGAATGCACTGCGCACGCTCCAACCTGAATTCCAATACACAAAAACACAGCACATGCTCCAACTGGATTTCAATACATGAAAACACAGCACATTCTCCAACTGGAACTCCAATGCACGAATGTACAGCACATTCTTCAGCCAGAACTCCAGTGTACAAATGCATTGCAGATGGTCAAACAGTAATTCCAACACGGAAACATACAGCAAATGCTACAATCAATATTCCCATACATGTACACACAGGAAATGCTCCAACCTCAATTCCAATACACGATCCCATAACACATGCTCCAATTGGACGGAATTCCAATACATGAACACACAGCACATGCCGCAACTGGATCTCCAATACATGAACACACAGCACATGCTCCAAACGCAATTCCTATACACAATAACAGAGCGCATGCTCCACCACACTATAAATAAATGAACACCAAGCACATGCTCCAACCGGAACTCCAAACACAAACACACAACACATGCACCAAATGAAATATTAATACATGAATGCACGGCAAATAATCCAACCGGATGTGCAATACATGAACACACAGCATGTGCTCTAACTGGAATTCCAATACACGAACCCATAGAACATGCTCCATCCAGAGTTCCAATACACAAATGCACAGCCCATCTCCAATCAGATCTCCAATACATGCAAACACAGCACGTGCTATAACCAGAAATCCCATACACGAACACACATGACGTGCTCCAACTGGAACTCCAATACATTAACACACAGCACGTACTATAACCAGAACTCCAATACACGAATGAACAGCACATGCTCCAACAGAAATACCTCTTCGCCAACACATAGCAATTGCAACAACCGAAACTCCAATACATTAATACACAACACATGCTCCAACCTGAATTCCAATACACGAATGCACAGCACATGCTCCAAATGGAATTCTAATACAAGATGACACAGCACGTGCTATAACCAGAACTCCCATAAACGAACACACAGCACATGCTCCAACTGGAACTCCAATACATTAACTCAAAGCACGTGCTATAACCAGAATTCCAATACACGAATGAACAGCACTTGTTCCAACAGAAATACCTCTTCGCCAACACATAGCAATTGCTCCAACCGAAACTCCAATACATTAACACACAGCACATGCTCCAACTGGAACTGCAATACATGAACACACAGCATGTGCTCTAACCAGAATTCCAATACATGAACCCGCAGCACATGCTCCATCCGGAGTTCCAATACATGAACTCATAGAATATGCTTTAACCAGAATAAAAATACATGAACATCCAGCACATGCTCCAAACGAAACTCTTAAATATGAATGCTCTGCGCACGCTCCAACCTGAATTCCAATACACAAACACACAGCACATGCTCCAACTGGATTTCAATACATGAAAACACAGCACATTCTCCAACTGGAACTCCAATGCACGAACGTACAGCACATGCTTCAGCCAGAACTCCAGTGTACAAATGCATTGCAGACTGTCCAACCCGAATTCCAACACGGAAACATACAGCAAATGCTACAATCGTTATTCCCATACATGAACACACAGGACATACTCCATCCTCAATTCCAATACACGATCCCATAACACATGCTCCAATTGGACAGAATTCCAATACATGAACACACAGCACATGCCCCAACTGGATCTCCAATATATCAACACACAGGACACGCTCCAAACGCAATTCCTATACACAATAACAGAGCGCATGCACCAACCTCACTACAAATAATTGAACACCAAGCACATGCTCCAACCAGAACTCCAAACACAAACACACAACACATGCACCAAATGAAATATTAATACATGAATGAACGGCACATGATCCAACCGGATGTGCAATACATGAACACACAGCATGTGCTCTAACTGGAATTCCAATACACGATCCCATAGAACATGCTCCATCCAGAGTTCCAATACACAAATGTACAGCCCATGCTCTATTCAGATCTCCAATACATGCAAATAAGCACGTGCTATAACCAGAAATCTCATACACGAACACACATGAAATGCTCCAACTGGAACTCCAATACATTAACACACAGCACGTACTATAAGCAGAACTCCAATACACGAATCAACAGCACATGCTCCAACAGAAATACCTCTTCGTCAACACATAGCAATTGCTCCAACCGAAACTCCAATACATTAACACACAACACATGCGCCAACCTGAATTCCAATACACGAATGCACAGCACATGCTCCAACTGGAATTCTAATGCAAGATGACACAGCACGTGCTATAACCAGAACTCCCATACACAAACATACAGTACATGCTCCAAATGGAACATCAATGCGTTAACACACAGCAAGTGCTATAACCAGAAATCCCATACACGAACACACAGCACATGCTCCAACTGGAACTCCAATTCATTAACACAAAGCACGTGCTATAACCAGAACTCCAATACACGAATGAACAGCACTTGCTCCAACAGAAATACCTCTTCGCCAACACATAGCAATTGCTCCAACCGAAACTCCAATACAATAACACACAGCACATGTTCCAACTGGAACTCCAATACATGAACACACAGCATGTGCTCTAACCAGAATTCCAATACACGAACCCACAGCACATGCTCCATCCGGAGTTCCAATACATGAACTCATAGAATATGCTCCAACCAGAATAAAAATACATGAAAACCCAGCACATGCTCCAAACGGAACTCTTAAATATGAATGCACTGCGCACGCTCCAACCTGAATTCCAATACACAAAAACACAGCACATGCTCCAACTGGATTTCAATACATGAAAACACAGCACATTCTCCAACTGGAACTCCAATGCACGAATGTACAGCACATTCTTCAGCCAGAACTCCAGTGTACAAATGCATTGCAGATGGTCAAACAGTAATTCCAACACGGAAACATACAGCAAATGCTACAATCAATATTCCCATACATGTACACACAGGAAATGCTCCAACCTCAATTCCAATACACGATCCCATAACACATGCTCCAATTGGACGGAATTCCAATACATGAACACACAGCACATGCCGCAACTGGATCTCCAATACATGAACACACAGCACATGCTCCAAACGCAATTCCTATACACAATAACAGAGCGCATGCTCCACCACACTATAAATAAATGAACACCAAGCACATGCTCCAACCGGAACTCCAAACACAAACACACAACACATGCACCAAATGAAATATTAATACATGAATGCACGGCAAATAATCCAACCGGATGTGCAATACATGAACACACAGCATGTGCTCTAACTGGAATTCCAATACACGAACCCATAGAACATGCTCCATCCAGAGTTCCAATACACAAATGCACAGCCCATCTCCAATCAGATCTCCAATACATGCAAACACAGCACGTGCTATAACCAGAAATCCCATACACGAACACACATGACGTGCTCCAACTGGAACTCCAATACATTAACACACAGCACGTACTATAACCAGAACTCCAATACACGAATGAACAGCACATGCTCCAACAGAAATACCTCTTCGCCAACACATAGCAATTGCAACAACCGAAACTCCAATACATTAATACACAACACATGCTCCAACCTGAATTCCAATACACGAATGCACAGCACATGCTCCAAATGGAATTCTAATACAAGATGACACAGCACGTGCTATAACCAGAACTCCCATAAACGAACACACAGCACATGCTCCAACTGGAACTCCAATACATTAACTCAAAGCACGTGCTATAACCAGAATTCCAATACACGAATGAACAGCACTTGTTCCAACAGAAATACCTCTTCGCCAACACATAGCAATTGCTCCAACCGAAACTCCAATACATTAACACACAGCACATGCTCCAACTGGAACTGCAATACATGAACACACAGCATGTGCTCTAACCAGAATTCCAATACATGAACCCGCAGCACATGCTCCATCCGGAGTTCCAATACATGAACTCATAGAATATGCTTTAACCAGAATAAAAATACATGAACATCCAGCACATGCTCCAAACGAAACTCTTAAATATGAATGCTCTGCGCACGCTCCAACCTGAATTCCAATACACAAACACACAGCACATGCTCCAACTGGATTTCAATACATGAAAACACAGCACATTCTCCAACTGGAACTCCAATGCACGAACGTACAGCACATGCTTCAGCCAGAACTCCAGTGTACAAATGCATTGCAGACTGTCCAACCCGAATTCCAACACGGAAACATACAGCAAATGCTACAATCGTTATTCCCATACATGAACACACAGGACATACTCCATCCTCAATTCCAATACACGATCCCATAACACATGCTCCAATTGGACAGAATTCCAATACATGAACACACAGCACATGCCCCAACTGGATCTCCAATATATCAACACACAGGACACGCTCCAAACGCAATTCCTATACACAATAACAGAGCGCATGCACCAACCTCACTACAAATAATTGAACACCAAGCACATGCTCCAACCAGAACTCCAAACACAAACACACAACACATGCACCAAATGAAATATTAATACATGAATGAACGGCACATGATCCAACCGGATGTGCAATACATGAACACACAGCATGTGCTCTAACTGGAATTCCAATACACGATCCCATAGAACATGCTCCATCCAGAGTTCCAATACACAAATGTACAGCCCATGCTCTATTCAGATCTCCAATACATGCAAATAAGCACGTGCTATAACCAGAAATCTCATACACGAACACACATGAAATGCTCCAACTGGAACTCCAATACATTAACACACAGCACGTACTATAAGCAGAACTCCAATACACGAATCAACAGCACATGCTCCAACAGAAATACCTCTTCGTCAACACATAGCAATTGCTCCAACCGAAACTCCAATACATTAACACACAACACATGCGCCAACCTGAATTCCAATACACGAATGCACAGCACATGCTCCAACTGGAATTCTAATGCAAGATGACACAGCACGTGCTATAACCAGAACTCCCATACACAAACATACAGTACATGCTCCAAATGGAACATCAATGCGTTAACACACAGCAAGTGCTATAACCAGAAATCCCATACACGAACACACAGCACATGCTCCAACTGGAACTCCAATTCATTAACACAAAGCACGTGCTATAACCAGAACTCCAATACACGAATGAACAGCACTTGCTCCAACAGAAATACCTCTTCGCCAACACATAGCAATTGCTCCAACCGAAACTCCAATACAATAACACACAGCACATGTTCCAACTGGAACTCCAATACATGAACACACAGCATGTGCTCTAACCAGAATTCCAATACACGAACCCACAGCACATGCTCCATCCGGAGTTCCAATACATGAACTCATAGAATATGCTCCAACCAGAATAAAAATACATGAAAACCCAGCACATGCTCCAAACGGAACTCTTAAATATGAATGCACTGCGCACGCTCCAACCTGAATTCCAATACACAAAAACACAGCACATGCTCCAACTGGATTTCAATACATGAAAACACAGCACATTCTCCAACTGGAACTCCAATGCACGAATGTACAGCACATTCTTCAGCCAGAACTCCAGTGTACAAATGCATTGCAGATGGTCAAACAGTAATTCCAACACGGAAACATACAGCAAATGCTACAATCAATATTCCCATACATGTACACACAGGAAATGCTCCAACCTCAATTCCAATACACGATCCCATAACACATGCTCCAATTGGACAGAATTCCAATACATGAACACACAGCACATGCCGCAACTGGATCTCCAATACATGAACACACAGCACATGCTCCAAACGCAATTCCTATACACAATAACAGAGCGCATGCTCCACCACACTACAAATGAATGAACACCAAGCACATGCTCCAACCGGAACTCCAAACACAAACACACAACACATGCACCAAATGAAATATTAATACATGAATGCACGGCAAATAATCCAACCGGATGTGCAATACATGAACACACAGCATGTGCTCTAACTGGAATTCCAATACACGAACCCATAGAACATGCTCCATCCAGAGTTCCAATACACAAATGCACAGCCCATCTCCAATCAGATCTCCAATACATGCAAACACAGCACGTGCTATAACCAGAAATCCCATACACGAACACACATGACATGCTCCAACTGGAACTCCAATACATTAACACACAGCACGTACTATAACCAGAACTCCAATACACGAATGAACAGCACATGCTCCAACAGAAATACCTCTTCGCCAACACATAGCAATTGCAACAACCGAAACTCCAATACATTAACACACAACACATGCTCCAACCTGAATTCCAATACACGAATGCACAGCACATGCTCCAAATGGAATTCTAATACAAGATGACACAGCACGTGCTATAACCAGAACTCCCATAAACGAACACACAGCACATGCTCCAACTGGAACTCCAATACATTAACTCAAAGCACGTGCTATAACCAGAATTCCAATACACGAATGAACAGCACTTGTTCCAACAGAAATACCTCTTCGCCAACACATAGCAATTGCTCCAACCGAAACTCCAATACATTAACACACAGCACATGCTCCAACTGGAACTGCAATACATGAACACACAGCATGTGCTCTAACCAGAATTCCAATACATTAACCCGCAGCACATGCTCCATCCGGAGTTCCAATACATGAACTCATAGAATATGCTTTAACCAGAATAAAAATACATGAACATCCAGCACATGCTCCAAACGAAACTCTTAAATATGAATGCTCTGCGCACGCTCCAACCTGAATTCCAATACACAAACACACAACACATGCTCCAACTGGATTTCAATACATGAAAACACAGCACATTCTCCAACTGGAACTCCAATGCACGAACGCACAGCACATGCTTCAGCCAGAACTCCAGTGTACAAATGCATTGCAGACTGTCCAACCCGAATTCCAACACGGAAACATACAGCAAATGCTACAATCGTTATTCCCATACATGAACACACAGGACATACTCCATCCTCAATTCCAATACACGATCCCATAACACATGCTCCAATTGGACGGAATTCCAATACATGAACACACAGCACATGCCCCAACTGGATCTCCAATATATCAACACACAGGACCCGCTCCAAACGCAATTCCTATACACAATAACAGAGCGCATGCACCAACCTCACTACAAATAATTGAACACCAAGCACATGCTCCAACCAGAACTCCAAACACAAACACACAACACATGCACCAAATGAAATATTAATACATGAATGAACGGCACATGATCCAACCGGATGTGCAATACATGAACACACAGCATGTGCTCTAACTGGAATTCCAATACACGATCCCATAGAACATGCTCCATCCAGAGTTCCAATACACAAATGTACAGCCCATGCTCTATTCAGATCTCCAATACATGCAAATACAGCACGTGCTATAACCAGAAATCCCATACACGAACACACATGACATGGTCCAACTGGAACTCCTATACATTAACACACAGCACGTACTATAACCAGAACTCCAATACACGAATGAACAGCACATGCTCCAACAGAAATACCTCTTCGTCAACACATAGCAATTGTTCCAACCGAAACTCCAATACATTAACACACAACACATGCGCCAACCTGAATTCCAATACACGAATGCACAGCTCATGCTCCAACTGGAATTCTAATACAAGATGACACAGCACGTGCTATAACCAGAACGCCCATACACAAACATACAGTACATGCTCCAAATGGGATCATCAATGCGTTAACACACAGCACGTGCTATAACCAGAAATCCCATACACGAACACACAGCACATGCTCCAACTGGAACTCCAATTCATTAACACAAAGCACGTGCTATAACCAGAACTCCAATACACGAATGAACAGCACTTGCTCCAACAGAAATACCTCTTCGCCAACACATAGCAATTGCTCCAACCGAAACTCCAATACAATAACACACAGCACATGTTCCAACTGGAACTCCAATACATGAACACACAGCATGTGCTCTAACCAGAATTCCAATACACGAACCCACAGCACATGCTCCATCCGGAGTTCCAATACATGAACTCATAGAATATGCTCCAACCAGAATAAAAATACATGAAAACCCAGCACATGCTCCAAACGGAACTCTTAAATATGAATGCACTGCGCACGCTCCAACCTGAATTCCAATACACAAACACACAGCACATGCTCCAACTGGATTTCAATACATGAAAACACAGCACATTCTCCAACTGGAACTCCAATGCACGAATGTACAGCACATTCTTCAGCCAGAACTCCAGTGTACAAATGCATTGCAGATGGTCAAACCGGAATTCCAACACGGAAACATACAGCAAATGCTACAATCAATATTCCCATACATGAACACACAGGAAATGCTCCAACCTCAATTCAAATACACGATCCCATAACACATGCTCCAATTGGACGGAATACCAATACATGAACACATAGCACATGCCCCAAATGGATCTCCAATACATCAACACACAGCACATGCTCCAAACGCAATTCCTATACACAATAACAGAGCGCATGCTCCAACCACACTACAAATAAATGAACACCAAGCACATGCTCCAACCCGAAATCCAAACACAAACACACAACACATGCACCAAATGAAATATGAATACATGAATGCACGGCAAATAATCCAACCGGATGTGCAATACATGAACACACAGCATGTGCTCTAACTGGAATTCCAATACACGAACCCATAGAACATGCTCCATCCAGAGTTCCAATACACAAATGCACAGCCCATCTCCAATCAGATCTCCTATACATGCAAACACAGCACGTGCTATAACCAGAAATCCCATACATGAACACACATGACATGCTCCAACTGGAACTCCAATACATTAACACACAGCACGTACTATAACCAGAACTCCAATACAAGAATGAACAGCAAATGCTCCAACAGAAATACCTCTTCGCCAACACATAGCAATTGCTCCAACCGAAACTCCAATACATTAACACACAACACATGCGCCAACCTGAATTCCAATACACGAATGCACAGCACATGCTCCAACTGGAATTCTAATACAAGATGACACAGCACGTGCTATAACCAGAACTCCCATACACAAACATACAGTACATGCTCCAAATGGAACATCAATGCGTTAACACACAGCACGTGCTGTAACCAGAAATCCCATACACGAACACACAGCACATGCTCCAACTGGAACTCCAATTCATTAACACAAAGCACGTGCTATAACCAGAACTCCAATACACGAATGAACAGCACTTGCTCCAACAGAAATACCTCTTCGCCAACACATAGCAATTGCTCCAACCGAAACTCCAATACAATAACACACAGCACATGTTCCAACTGGAACTCCAATACATGAACACACAGCATGTGCTCTAACCAGAATTCCAATACACGAACCCACAGCACATGCTCCATCCGGAGTTCCAATACATGAACTCATAGAATATGCTCCAACCAGAATAAAAATACATGAAAACCCAGCACATGCTCCAAACGGAACTTTTAAATATGAATGCACTGCGCACGCTCCAACCTGAATTCCAATACACAAACACACAGCACATGCTCCAACTGGATTTCAATAAATGAAAACACAGCACATTCTCCAACTGGAACTCCAATGCACGAATGTACAGCACATTCTTAAGCCAGAACTCCAGTGTACAAATGCATTGCAGATGGTCAAACTGGAATTCCAACACGGAAACATACAGCAAATGCTACAATCAATATTGCCATACATGAGCACACAGGAAATGCTCCAACCTCAATTCCAATACACGATCCAATAACACATGCTCCAATTGGACAGAATACCAATACATGAACACATAGCACATGCCCCAACTGGATCTCCAATACATCAACACACAGCACATGCTCCAAACGCAATTCCTATACACAATAACAGAGCGCATGTTCCAACCACACTACAAATAAATGAACACCAAGCACATGCTCCAACCGGAACTCCAAACACAAACACACAACACATGCACCAAATGAAATATGAATACTTGAATGCAAGGCAAATAATCCAACCGGATGTGCAATACATGAACACACAGCATGTGCTCTAACTGGAATTCCAATACACGAACCCATATAACATGCTCCATCCAGAGTTCCAATACACAAATGCACAGCCCATGCTGTAGTCAGATCTCCAATACATGCAAATACAGCACGTGCTATAACCAGAAATCCCATACACGAACACACATGACATGCTCCAACTGGAACTCCAATACATTAACACACAGCACGTACTATAACCAGAACTCCAATACACGAATGAACAGCATATGCTCCAACAGAAATACCTCTTCGCCAACACATAGCAATTGCTCCAACCGAAACTCCAATACATTAACACACAACACATGCGCCAACCTGAATTCCAATACACGAATGCACAGCACATGCTCCAACTGGAATTCTAATACAAGATGACACAGCACGTGCTATAACCAGAACTCCCATACACAAACATACAGTACATGCTCCAAATGGAACATCAATGCGTTAACACACAGCACGTGCTATAACCAGAAATCCCATACACGAACACACAGCACATGCTCCAACTGGAACTCCAATTCATTAACACAAAGCACGTGCTATAACCAGAACTCCAATACACGAATGAACAGCACTTGCTCCAACAGAAATACCTCTTCGCCAACACATAGCAATTGCTCCAACCGAAACTCCAATACAATAACACACAGCACATGTTCCAACTGGAACTCCAATACATGAACACACAGCATGTGCTCTAACCAGAATTCCAATACACGAACCCACAGCACATGCTCCATCCGGAGTTCCAATACATGAACTCATAGAATATGATCCAACCAGAATAAAAATACATGAAAACCCAGCACATGCTCCAAACGGAAATCTTAAATATGAATGCACTGCGCACGCTCCAACCTGAATTCCAATACACAAACACACAGCACATGCTCCAACTGGATTTCAATACATGAAAACACAGCACATTCTCCAACTGGAACTCCAATGCACGAATGTACAGCACATTCTTCAGCCAGAACTCCAGTGTACAAATGCATTGCAGATGGTCAAACCGGAATTCCAACACGGAAACATACAGCAAATGCTACAATCAATATTCCCATACATGAACACACAGGAAATGCTCCAACCTCAATTCCAATACACGATCCCATAACACATGCTCGAATTGGACGGAATTCCAATACATGAACACACAGCACATGCCGCAACTGGATCTCCAATACATGAACACACAGCTCATGCTCCAAACGCAATTCCTATACACAATAACAGAGCGCATGCTCCACCACACTACAAATAAATGAACACCAAGCACATGCTCCAACCGGAACTCCAAACACAAACACACAACACATGCACCAAATGAAATATGAATACATGAATGCACGGCAAATAATCCAACCGGATGTGCAATACATGAACACACAGCATGTGCTCTAACTGGAATTCCAATACACGAACCCATAGAACATGCTCCATCCAGAGTTCCAATACACAAATGCACAGCCCATCTCCAATCAGATCTCCAATACATGCAACACAGCACGTGCTATAACCAGAAATCCCATACACGAACACACATGACATGCTCCAACTGGAACTCCAAAACATTAACACACAGCACGTACTATAACCAGAACTCCAATACACGAATGAACAGCACATGCTCCAACAGAAATACCTCTTCGCCAACACATAGCAATTGCACCAACCGAAACTCCAATACATTAACACACAACACATGCTCCAACCTGAATTCCAATACACGAATGCACAGCACATGCTCCAACTGGAATTCTAATACAAGATGACACAGCACGTGCTATAACCAGAACTCCCATAAACGAACACACAGCACATGCTCCAACTGGAACTCCAATACCTTAACTCAAAGCACGTGCTATAACCAGAATTCCAATACACGAATGAACAGCACTTGTTCCAACAGAAATACCTCTTCGCCAACACATAGCAATTGCTCCAACCGAAACTCCAATACATTAACACACAGCACATGCTCCAACGGGAACTCCAATACCTGAACACACAGCATGTGCTCTAACCAGAATTCCAATACATGAACCCGCAGCACATGCTCCATCCGGAGTTCCAATACATGAACTCATAGAATATGCTTTAAACACAATAAAAATACATGAACATCCAGCACATGCTCCAAACGAAACTCTTAAATATGAATGCTCTGCGCACGCTC
The DNA here is from genome assembly GCF_036971445.1 of Narcine bancroftii. NCBI lineage: Eukaryota > Metazoa > Chordata > Chondrichthyes > Torpediniformes > Narcinidae > Narcine > Narcine bancroftii. The sequence continues at coordinate 161,602 of NW_027211862.1, read as the reverse complement.
CAACCTGAATTCCAATACACAAACACACAGCACATGCTCCAACTGGATTTCAATACATGAAAACACAGCACATTCTCCAACTGGAACTCCAATGCACGAACGTACAGCACATGCTTCAGCCAGAACTCCAGTGTACAAATGCATTGCAGACTGTCCAACCGGAATTCCAACACGGAAACATACAGCAAATGCTACAATCGTTATTCCAATACATGAACACACAGGACATGCTCCATCCTCAATTCCAATACACGATCCCATAACACATGCTCCAATTGGACGGAATTCCAATACATGAACACACAGCACATGCCCCAACTGGATCTCGAATATATCAACACACAGGACACGCTCCAAACACAATTCCTATACACAATAACAGAGCGCATGCACCAACCTCACTACAAATAATTGAACACTAAGCACATGCTCCAACCGGAACTCCAAACACAAACATACAACACATGCACCAAATGAAATATGAATACACAAATGCACGGCACATGATCCAACCGGATGTGCAATACATGAACACACAGCATGTGGAATTCCAAAACACGAACCCATAGAACATGCTCCATCCAGAGTTCCAATACACAAATGCACAGCCCATGCTCCAATCAGATCTCCAATACATGCAAACACAGCACGTGCTATAACCAGAAGTCCAATACACGAATGAACAGCACATGCCCCAACAGAAATACCTCTTCGCCAACACATAGCAATTGCTCCAACCGAAACTCCAATACATTAACACACAACACATGCTCCAACCTGAATTCCAATACATGAATGCACAGCACATGCTCCAACTGGAATTCTAATACAAGATGACACAGCACGTGCTATAACCAGAACTCCCATACACAAACATACAGTACATGCTCCAATTGGAACATCAATGCGTTAACACACAGCACGTGCTATAACCAGAACTCCCATACATGAACACACAGCACATGCTCCAACTGGAACTCCAATTCATTAACGCAAAGCACGTGCTATAACCAGAACTCCAATACACGAATGAACAGCACTTGCTCCAACAGAAATACCTCTTCGCCAACACATAGCAATTGCTCCAACCGAAACTCCAATACAATAACACAAAGCACATTTTCCAACTGGAACTCCAATACATGAACACACAGCATGTGCTCTAACCAGAATTCCAATACACGAACCCACAGCACATGCTCCATCCGGAGTTCCAATTCATGAACTCATAGAATATGCTCCAACCAGATTAAAAATACATGAACACCCAGCACATGCTCCAAACGGTCTTAAATATGAATGCACTGCGCACGCTCCAACCTGAATTCCAATACACAAACACACAGCACATGCTTCAACTGGATTTCAATACATGAAAACACAGCACCTTCTCCAACTGGAACTCCACTGCACGAACGTACAGCACATGCTTCAGCCAGAACTCCAGTATACAAATGCATTGCAGATGGTCCAACCGGAATTCCAACATGGAAACATACAGCAAATGCTACAATCATACTTCCTATACATGAACACACAGGACATACTCCAACCTCAATTCCAATACACGATCCCATAACACATGCTCCAATTGGACGGAATACCAATACATGAACACATAGCACATGCCCCAACTGGATCTCCAATACATCAACACACAGCACATGCTCCAAACGCAATTCCTATACACAATAACAGAGCGCATGCACCAACCACACTACAAATAAATGAACACCAAGCACATGCTCCAACCGGAACTCCAAACACAAACACACAACACATGCACCAAATGAAATATGAATACACGAATGAACGGCACATGATCCAAACGGATGTGCAATAAATGAACACACAGCATGTGCTCTAACTGGAATTCCAATACACGAACCCATAGAACATGCTCCATCCAGAGTTCCAATACACAAATGCACAGCCCATGCTCTAATCAGATCTCCAATACATGCAAATACAGCACGTGCTATAACCAGAAATCCCATACACGAACACACATGACATGCTCCAACTGGAACTCCTATACATTAACACACAGCACGTACTATAACCAGAACTCCAATACACGAATCAACAGCACATGCTCCCACAGAAATACCTCTTCGTCAACACATAGCAATTGCTCCAACCGAAACTCCAATACATTAACACACAACACATGCGCCAACCTGAATTCCAATACACGAATGCACAGCACATGCTCCAACTGGAATTCTAATACAAGATGACACAGCACGTGCTATAACCAGAACTCCCATACACAAACATACAGTACATGCTCCAAATGGAACATCAATGCGTTAACACACAGCACGTGCTATAACCAGAAATCCCATACACGAACACACAGCACATGCTCCAACTGGAACTCCAATTCATTAACACAAAGCACGTGCTATAACCAGAACTCCAATACACGAATGAACAGCACTTGCTCCAACAGAAATACCTCTTCGCCAACACATAGCAATTGCTCCAACCGAAACTCCAATATACTAACACACAGCACATGTTCCAACTGGAACTCCAATACATGAACACACAGCATGTGCTCTAACCAGAATTCCAATACACGAACCCACAGCACATGCTCCATCCGGAGTTCCAATACATGAACTCATAGAATATGCTCCAACCAGAATAAAAATACATGAAAACCCAGCACATGCTCCAAACGGAAATCTTAAATATGAATGCACTGCGCACGCTCCAACCTGAATTCCAATACACAAACACACAGCACATGCTCCAACTGGATTTCAATACATGAAAACACAGCACATTCTCCAACTGGAACTCCAATGCACGAATGTACAGCACATTCTTCAGCCAGAACTCCAGTGTACAAATGCATTGCAGATGGTCAAACCGGAATTAAAACACGGAAACATACAGCAAATTCTACAATCAATATTCCCATACATGAACACACAGGAAATGCTCCAACCTCAATTCAAATACACGATCCCATAACACATGCTCCAATTGGACGGAATACCAATACATGAACACATAGCACATGCCCCAACTGGATCTCCAATACATCAACACACAGCACATGCTCCAAACGCAATTCCTATACACAATAACAGAGCGCATGCTCCAACCACACTACAAATAAATGAACACCAAGCACATGCTCCAACCGGAACTCCAAACACAAACACACAACACATGCACCAAATGAAATATGAATACATGAATGCACGGCAAATAATCCAACCGGATGTGCAATACATGAACACACAGCATGTGCTCTAACTGGAATTCCAATACACGAACCCATAGAACATGCTCCATCCAGAGTTCCAATACACAAATGCACAGCCCATGCTCTAATCAGATCTCCAATACATGCAAATACAGAACGTGCTATAACCAGAAATCCCATACACGAACACACATGACATGCTCCAACTGGAACTCCAATACATTAACACACAGCACGTACTATAACCAGAACTCCAATACACGAATGAACAGCACATGCTCCAACAGAAATACCTCTTCGCCAACACATAGCAATTGCTCCAACAGAAACTCCAATACATTAACACACAACACATGCTCCAACCTGAATTCCAATATACGAATGCACAGCACATGCTCCAACTGGAATTCTAATACAAGATGACACAGCACGTGCTATAACCAGAACTCCCATACACAAACATACAGTACATGCTCCAAATGGAACATCAATGCGTTAACACACAGCACGTGCTATAACCAGAAATCCCATACACGAACACAAAGCACATGCTCCAACTGGAACTCCAATTCATTAACACAAAGCACGTGCTATAACCAGAACTCCAATACACGAATGAACAGCACTTGTTCCAACAGAAATACCTCTTCGCCAACACATAGCAATTGCTCCAACCGAAACTCCAATATATTAACACACAGCACATGCTCCAACTGGAATTCCAATACATGAACCCGCAGCACATGCTCCATCCAGAGTTCCAATACACAAATGCACAGCCCATGCTCCAATCAGATCTCCAATACATGCAAACACAGCACGTGCTATAACCAGAACTGCAATACACGAATGAACAGCACATGCCCCAACAGAAATACCTCTTCGCCAACACATAGCAATTGCTCCAACCGAAACTCCAATACATTAACACACAACACATGCTCCAACCTGAATTCCAATACATGAATGCACAGCACATGCTCCAACTGGAATTCTAATACAAGATGACACAGCACGTGCTATAACCAGAACTCCCATACACATACATACAGTACATGCTCCAAATGGAACATCAATGCGTTAACACACAGCACGTGCTGTAACCAGAAATCCCATACACGAACACACAGCAAATGCTCCAACTGGAACTCCAATTCATTAACACAAAGCACGTGCTATAACCAGAACTCCAATACACGAATGAACAGCACTTGCTCCAACAGAAATACCTCTTCGCCAACACATAGCAATTGCTCCAACCGAAACTCCAATACAATAACACACAGCACATGTTCCAACTGGAACTCCAATACATGAACACACAGCATGTGCTCTAACCAGAATTCCAATACACGAACCCACAGCACATGCTCCATCCGGAGTTCCAATACATGAACTCATAGAATATGCTCCAACCAGAATAAAAATACATGAAAACCCAGCACATGCTCCAAACGGAACTTTTAAATATGAATGCACTGCGCACGCTCCAACCTGAATTCCAATACACAAACACACAGCACATGCTCCAACTGGATTTCAATAAATGAAAACAAAGCACATTCTCCAACTGGAACTCCAATGCACGAATGTACAGCACATTCTTAAGCCAGAACTCCAGTGTACAAATGCATTGCAGATGGTCAAACTGGAATTCCAACACGGAAACATACAGCAAATGCTACAATCAATATTCCCATACATGAGCACACAGGAAATGCTCCAACCTCAATTCCAATACACGATCCAATAACACATGCTCCAATTGGACAGAATACCAATACATGAACACATAGCACATGCCCCAACTGGATCTCCAATACATCAACACACAGCACATGCTCCAAACGCAATTCCTATACACAATAACAGAGCGCATGTTCCAACCACACTACAAATAAATGAACACCAAGCACATGCTCCAACAGGAACTCCAAACACAAACACACAACACATGCACCAAATGAAATATGAATACATGAATGCAAGGCAAATAATCCAACCGGATGTGCAATACATGAACACACAGCATGTGCTCTAACTGGAATTCCAATACACGAACCCATATAACATGCTCCATCCAGAGTTCCAATACACAAATGCACAGCCCATGCTGTAATCAGATCTCCAATACATGCAAATACAGCACGTGCTATAACCAGAAATCCCATACACGAACACACATGACATGCTCCAACTGGAACTCCAATACATTAACACACAGCACGTACTATAACCAGAACTCCAATACACGAATGAACAGCATATGCTCCAACAGAAATACCTCTTCGCCAACACATAGCAATTGCTCCAACCGAAACTCCAATACATTAACACACAACACATGCGCCAACCTGAATTCCAATACACGAATGCACAGCACATGCTCCAACTGGAATTCTAATACAAGATGACACAGCACGTGCTATAACCAGAACTCCCATACACAAACATACAGTACATGCTCCAAATGGAACATCAATGCGTTAACACACAGCACGTGCTATAACCAGAACTCCAATACACGAATGAACAGCACTTGCTCCAACAGAAATACCTCTTCGCCAACACATAGCAATTGCTCCAACCGAAACTCCAATATACTAACACACAGCACATGTTCCAACTGGAACTCCAATACATGAACACACAGCATGTGCTCTAACCAGAATTCCAATACACGAACCCACAGCACATGCTCCATCCGGAGTTCCAATACATGAACTCATAGAATATGCTCCAACCAGAATAAAAATACATGAAAACCCAGCACATGCTCCAAACGGAAATCTTAAATATGAATGCACTGCGCACGCTCCAACCTGAATTCCAATACACAAACACACAGCACATGCTCCAACTGGATTTCAATACATGAAAACACAGCACATTCTCCAACTGGAACTCCAATGCACGAATGTACAGCACATTCTTCAGCCAGAACTCCAGTGTACAAATGCATTGCAGATGGTCAAACCGGAATTAAAACACGGAAACATACAGCAAATCCTACAATCAATATTCCCATACATGAACACACAGGAAATGCTCCAACCTCAATTCAAATACACGATCCCATAACACATGCTCCAATTGGACGGAATACCAATACATGAACACATAGCACATGCCCCAACTGGATCTCCAATACATCAACACACAGCACATGCTCCAAACGCAATTCCTATACACAATAACAGAGCGCATGCTCCAACCACACTACAAATAAATGAACACCAAGCACATGCTCCAACCGGAACTCCAAACACAAACACACAACACATGCACCAAATGAAATATGAATACATGAATGCACGGCAAATAATCCAACCGGATGTGCAATACATGAACACACAGCATGTGCTCTAACTGGAATTCCAATACACGAACCCATAGAACATGCTCCATCCAGAGTTCCAATACACAAATGCACAGCCCATGCTCTAATCAGATCTCCAATACATGCAAATACAGAACGTGCTATAACCAGAAATCCCATACACGAACACACATGACATGCTCCAACTGGAACTCCAATACATTAACACACAGCACGTACTATAACCAGAACTCCAATACACGAATGAACAGCACATGCTCCAACAGAAATACCTCTTCGCCAACACATAGCAATTGCTCCAACAGAAACTCCAATACATTAACACACAACACATGCTCCAACCTGAATTCCAATATACGAATGCACAGCACATGCTCCAACTGGAATTCTAATACAAGATGACACAGCACGTGCTATAACCAGAACTCCCATACACAAACATACAGTACATGCTCCAAATGGAACATCAATGCGTTAACACACAGCACGTGCTATAACCAGAAATCCCATACACGAACACAAAGCACATGCTCCAACTGGAACTCCAATTCATTAACACAAAGCACGTGCTATAACCAGAACTCCAATACACGAATGAACAGCACTTGTTCCAACAGAAATACCTCTTCGCCAACACATAGCAATTGCTCCAACCGAAACTCCAATATATTAACACACAGCACATGCTCCAACTGGAATTCCAATACATGAACCCGCAGCACATGCTCCATCCAGAGTTCCAATACACAAATGCACAGCCCATGCTCCAATCAGATCTCCAATACATGCAAACACAGCACGTGCTATAACCAGAACTGCAATACACGAATGAACAGCACATGCTCCAACAGAAATACCTCTTCGCCAACACATAGCAATTGCTCCAACCGAAACTCCAATACATTAACACACAACACATGCTCCAACCTGAATTCCAATACATGAATGCACAGCACATGCTCCAACTGGAATTCTAATACAAGATGACACAGCACGTGCTATAACCAGAACTCCCATACACATACATACAGTACATGCTCCAAATGGAACATCAATGCGTTATCACACAGCACGTGCTGTAACCAGAAATCCCATACACGAACACACAGCACATGCTCCAACTGGAACTCCAATTCATTAACACAAAGCACGTGCTATAACCAGAACTCCAATACACGAATGAACAGCACTTGCTCCAACAGAAATACCTCTTCGCCAACACATAGCAATTGCTCCAACCGAAACTCCAATACAATAACACACAGCACATGTTCCAACTGGAATTCCAATACATGAACACACAGCATGTGCTCTAACCAGAATTCCAATACACGAACCCACAGCACATGCTCCATCCGGAGTTCCAATACATGAACTCATAGAATATGCTCCAACCAGAATAAAAATACATGAAAACCCAGCACATGCTCCAAACGGAACTTTTAAATATGAATGCACTGCGCACGCTCCAACCTGAATTCCAATACACAAACACACAGCACATGCTCCAACTGGATTTCAATAAATGAAAACAAAGCACATTCTCCAACTGGAACTCCAATGCACGAATGTACAGCACATTCTTAAGCCAGAACTCCAGTGTACAAATGCATTGCAGATGGTCAAACTGGAATTCCAACACGGAAACATACAGCAAATGCTACAATCAATATTCCCATACATGAGCACACAGGAAATGCTCCAACCTCAATTCCAATACACGATCCAATAACACATGCTCCAATTGGACAGAATACCAATACATGAACACATAGCACATGCCCCAACTGGATCTCCAATACATCAACACACAGCACATGCTCCAAACGCAATTCCTATACACAATAACAGAGCACATGTTCCAACCACACTACAAATAAATGAACACCAAGCACATGCTCCAACAGGAACTCCAAACACAAACACACAACACATGCACCAAATGAAATATGAATACATGAATGCAAGGCAAATAATCCAACCGGATGTGCAATACATGAACACACAGCATGTGCTCTAACTGGAATTCCAATACACGAACCCATATAACATGCTCCATCCAGAGTTCCAATACACAAATGCACAGCCCATGCTGTAATCAGATCTCCAATACATGCAAATACAGCACGTGCTATAACCAGAAATCCCATACACGAACACACATGACATGCTCCAACTGGAACTCCAATACATTAACACACAGCACGTACTATAACCAGAACTCCAATACACGAATGAACAGCATATGCTCCAACAGAAATACCTCTTCGCCAACACATAGCAATTGCTCCAACCGAAACTCCAATACATTAACACACAACACATGCGCCAACCTGAATTCCAATACACGAATGCACAGCACATGCTCCAACTGGAATTCTAATACAAGATGACACAGCACGTGCTATAACCAGAACTCCCATACACAAACATAGAGTACATGCTCCAAATGGAACATCAATGCGTTAACACACAGCACGTGCGATAACCAGAAATCCCATACACGAACACACAGCACATGCTCCAACTGGAACTCCAATTCATTAACACAAAGCACGTGCTATAACCAGAACTCCAATACACGAATGAACAGCACTTGCTCCAACAGAAATACCTCTTCGCCAACACATAGCAATTGCTCCAACCGAAACTCCAATTCAATAACACACAGCACATGTTCCAACTGGAACTCCAATACATGAACACACAGCATGTGCTCTAACCAGAATTCCAATACACGAACCCACAGCACATGCTCCATCCGGAGTTCCAATACATGAACCCATAGAATATGCTCCAACCAGAATAAAAATACATGAAAACCCAGCACATGCTCCAAACGGAAATCTTAAATATGAATGCACTGCGCACGCTCCAACCTGAATTCCAATACACAAACACACAGCACATGCTCCAACTGGATTTCAATACATGAAAACGCAGCACATTCTCCAACTGGAACTCCAATGCACGAATGTACAGCACATTCTTCAGCCAGAACTCCAGTATACAAATGCATTGCAGATGGTCAAACCGGAATTCCAACACGGAAACATACAGCAAATGCTACAATCAATATTCCCATACATGAACACACAGGAAATGCTCCAACCTCAATTCCAATACACGATCCCATAACACATGCTCCAATTGGACGGAATTCCAATACATGAACACACAGCACATGCCGCAACTGGATCTCCAATACATGAACACACAGCACATGCTCCAAACGCAATTCCTATACACAATAACAGAGCGCATGCTCCACCACACTACAAATAAATGAACACCAAGCACATGCTCCAACCGGAACTCCAAACACAAACACACAACACATGCACCAAATGAATTATGAATACATGAATGCACGGCAAATAATCCAACCGGATGTGCAATACATGAACACACAGCATGTGCCCTAACTGGAATTCCAATACACGAACCCATAGAACATGCTCCATCCAGAGTTCCAATACACAAATGCACAGCCCATCTCCAATCAGATCTCCAATACATGCAAACACAGCACGTGCTATAACCAGAAATCCCATACACGAACACACATGACATGCTCCAACTGGAACTCCAAAACATTAACACACAGCACGTACTATAACCAGAACTCCAATACACGAATGAACAGCACATGCTCCAACAGAAATACCTCTTCGCCAACATATAGCAATTGCACCAACCGAAACTCCAATACATTAACACACAACACATGCTCCAACCTGAATTCCAATACACGAATGCACAGCACATGCTCCAACTGGAATTCTAATACAAGATGACACAGCACGTGCTATAACCAGAACTCCCATAAACGAACACACAGCACATGCTCCAACTGGAACTCCAATACCTTAACTCAAAGCACGTGCTATAACCAGAATTCCAATACACGAATGAACAGCACTTGTTCCAACAGAAATACCTCTTCGCCAACACATAGCAATTGCTCCAACCGAAACTCCAATACATTAACACACAGCACATGCTCCAACGGGAACTCCAATACCTGAAAACACAGCATGTGCTCTAACCAGAATTCCAATACATGAACCTGCAGCACATGCTCCATCCGGAGTTCCAATACATGAACTCATAGAATATGCTTTAACCACAATAAAAATACATGAACATCCAGCACATGCTCCAAACGAAACTCTTAAATATGAATGCTCTGCGCACGCTCCAAGCTGAATTCCAATACACAAACACACAGCACATGCTCCAACTGGATTTCAATACATGAAAACACAGCACATTCTCCAACTGGAACTCCAATGCACGAACGTACAGCACATGCTTCAGCCAGAACTCCAGTGTACAAATGCATTGCAGACTGTCCAACCGGAATTCCAACACGGAAACATACAGCAAATGCTACAATCGTTATTCCAATACATGAACACACAGGACATGCTCCATCCTCAATTCCAATACACGATCCCATAACACATGCTCCAATTGGACGGAATTCCAATACATGAACACACAGCACATGCCCCAACTGGATCTCCAATATATCAACACACAGGACACGCTCCAAACGCAATTCCTATACACAATAACAGAGCGCATGCACCAACCTCACTACAAATAATTGAACACCAAGCACATGCTCCAACCGGAACTCCAAACACAAACACACAACACATGCACCAAATGAAATATGAATACACAAATGCACGGCACATGATCCAACCGGATGTGCAATACATGAACACACAGCATGTGCTCTAACTGGAATTCCAATACACGAACCCATAGAACCTGCTCCATCCAGAGTTCCAATACACAAATGCACAGCCCATGCTCCATTCAGACCTCCAATACATGCAAACACAGCACGTGCTATAACCAGAACTCCAATACACGAATGAACAGCACATGCCCCAACAGAAATACCTCTTCGCCAACACATAGCAATTGCTCCAACCGAAACTCCAATACATTAACACACAACACATGCTCCAACCTGAATTCCAATACATGAATGCACAGCACATGCTCCAACTGGAATTCTAATACAAGATGACACAGCACGTGCTATAACCAGATCTCCCATACACAAACATACAGTACATGTTCCAAATGGAACATCAATGCGTTAACACACAGCACGTGCTATAACCAGAACTCCCATACACGAACACACAGCACATGCTCCAACTGGAACTCCAATTCTTTAACGCAAAGCACGTGCTATAACCAGAACTCCAATACACGAATGAACAGCACTTGCTCCAACAGAAATACCTCTTCGCCAACACATAGCAATTGCTCCAACCGAAACTCCAATACAATAACACAAAGCACATTTTCCAACTGGAACTCCAATACATGAACACACAGCATGTGCTCTAACCAGAATTCCAATACACGAACCCACAGCACATGCTCCATCCGGAGTTCCAATACATGAACTCATAGAATATGCTCCAACCAGATTAAAAATACATGAACAACCAGCACATGCTCCAAACGGTCTTAAATATGAATGCACTGCGCACGCTCCAACCTGAATTCCAATACACAAGCACACAGCACATGCTTCAACTGGATTTCAATACATGAAAACACAGCACCTTCTCCAACTGGAACTCCACTGCACGAACGTACAGCACATGCTTCAGCCAGAACTCCAGTATACAAATGCATTGCAGATGGTCCAACCGGAATTCCAACATGGAAACATACAGCAAATGCTACAATCACACTTCCTATACATGAACACACAGGACATACTCCAACCTCAATTCCAATACACGATCCCATAACACATGCTCCAATTGGACGGAATACCAATACATGAACACATAGCACATGCCCCAACTGGATCTCCAATACATCAACACACAGCACATGCTCCAAACGCAATTCCTATACACAATAACAGAGCGCATGCTCCAACCACACTACAAATAAATGAACACCAAGCACATGCTCCAACCGGAACTCCAAACACAAACACACAACACATGCACCAAATGAAATATGAATACACGAATGAACGGCACATGATCCAACCGGATGTGCAATAAATGAACACACAGCATGTGCTCTAACTGGAATTCCAATACACGAACCCATAGAACGTGCTCCATCCAGAGTTCAAATACACAAATGCACAGCCCATGCTCTAATCAGATCTCCAATACATGCAAATACAGCACGTGCTATAACCAGAAATCCCATACACGAACACACATGACATGCTCCAACTGGAACTCCTATACATTAACACACAGCACGTACTATAACCAGAACTCCAATACACGAATCAACAGCACATGCTCCAACAGAAATACCTCTTCGTCAACGCATAGCAATTGCTCCAACCGAAACTCCAATACATTAACACACAACACATGCGCCAACCTGAATTCCAATACACGAATGCACAGCACATGCTCCAACTGGAATTCTAATACAAGATGACACAGCACGTGCTATAACCAGAACTCCCATACACAAACATACAGTACATGCTCCAAATGGAATATGAATGCGTTAACACACAGCACGTGCTATAACCAGAAATCCCATACACGAACACACAGCACATGCTCCAACTGGAACTCCAATTCATTAACACAAAGCACGTGCTATAACCAGAACTCCAATACACGAATGAACAGCACTTGCTCCAACAGAAATACCTCTTCGCCAACACATAGCAATTGCTCCAACCGAAACTCCAATACAATAACACACAGCACATGTTCCAACTGGAACTCCAATACATGAACACACAGCATGTGCTCTAACCAGAATTCCAATACACGAACCCACAGCACATGCTCCATCCGGAGTTCCAATACATGAACTCATAGAATATGCTCCAACCAGAATAAAAATACATGAAAACCCAGCACATGCTCCAAACGGAAATCTTAAATATGAATGCACTGCGCACGCTCCAACCTGAATTCCAATACACAAACACACAGCACATGCTCCAACTGGATTTCAATACATGAAAACACAGCACATTCTCCAACTGGAACTCCAATGCACGAATGTACAGCACATTCTTCAGCCAGAACTCCAGTGTACAAATGCATTGCAGATGGTCAAACAGGAATTCCAACACGGAAACATACAGCAAATGCTACAATCAATATTCCCATACTTGAACACACAGGAAATGCTCCAACCTCAATTCAAATACACGATCCCATAACACATGCTCCAATTGGACGGAATACCAATACATGAACACATAGCACATGCCCCAACTGGATCTCCAATACATCAACACACAGCACATGCTCCAAACGCAATTCCTATACACAATAACAGAGCGCATGCTCCAACCACACTACAAATAAATGAACACCAAGCACATGCTCCAACCGGAACTCCAAACACAAACACACAACACATGCACCAAATGAAATATGAATACATGAATGCACGGCACATGATCCAACCGGATGTGCAATACATGAACACACAGCATGTGCTCTAACTGGAATTCCAATACACGAACCCATAGAACATGCTCCATCCAGAGTTCCAATACACAAATGCACAGCCCATGCTCTAATCAGATCTCCAATACATGCAAATACAGAACGTGCTATAACCAGAAATCCCATACACGAACACACATGACATGCTCCAATTGGAACTCCAATACATTAACACACAGCACGTACTATAACCAGAACTCCAATACACGAATGAACAGCACATGCTCCAACAGAAATACCTCTTCGCCAACACATAGCAATTGCTCCAACCGAAACTCCAATACATTTACACACAACACATGCTCCAACCTGAATTCCAATACACGAATGCACAGCACATGCTCCAACTGGAATTCTAATACAAGATGACACAGCAAGTTCTATAACCAGAACACCCATACACAAACATACAGTACATGCTCCAAATGGAACATCAATGCGTTAACACACAGCACGTGCTATAACCAAAAATCCCATACACGAACACAAAGCACATGCTCCAACTGGAACTCCAATTCATTAACACAAAGCATGTGCTATAACCAGAACTCCAATACACTAATGAACAGCACTTGTTCCAACAGAAATACCTCTTCGCCAACACATAGCAATTGCTCCAACCGAAACTCCAATATACTAACACACAGCACATGCTCCAACTAGAATTCCAATACATGAACCCGCAGCACATGCTCCATCCGGAGTTCCAATACATGAACTCATAGAATATGCTTTAACCAGAATAAAAATACATGAACATCCAGCACATGCTCCAAACGAAACTCTTAAATATGAATGCTCTGCGCACGCTCCAACCTGAATTCCAATACACAAACATACAGCACATGCTCCAACTGGATTTCAATACATGAAAACACAGCACATTCTCCAACTGGAACTCCAAAGCACGAACGTACAGCACATGCTTCAGCCAGAACTCCAGTGTACAAATGCATTGCAGATGTTCCAACCGGAATTCCAACACGGAAACATACAGCAAATGCTACAATCGTTATTCCCATACATGAACACACAGGACATCCTCCAACCTCAATTCCAATACACGAACCCATAACATATGCTCCAATTGGACGGAATACCAATACATGAACACACAGCACATGCCCCAACTGGATCTCCAATACATCAACACACAGGACACGCTCCAAACGCAATTCCTATACACAATAACAGAGCGCATGCACCAACCACACTACAAATAATTGAACACCAAGCACATGCTCCAACCGGAACTCCAAACACAAACACACAACACATGCACCAAATCAAATATGAATACACGAATGCACGGCACATGATCCAACCGGATGTGCAATACATGAACACACAGCATGTGCTCTAACTGGAATTCCAATACACGAACCCATAGAACATGCTCCATCCAGAGTTCCAATACACAAATGCACAGCTCATGCTCCAATCAGATCTCCAATACATGCAAACACAGCTCGTGCTATAACCAGAAATCCCATACACGAAAACACATGACATGCTCCAACTGGAACACCAATACATTAACACACAGCACGTACTATAACCAGAACTCCAATACACGAATGAACAGCACATGCCCCAACAGAAATACCTCTTCGCCAACACATAGCAATTGCTCCAACCGAAACTCCAATACATTAACACACAACACATGCTCCAACCTGAATTCCAATACATGAATGCACAGCACATGCTCGAACTGGAATTCTAATACAAGATGACACAGCACGTGCTATAACCAGAACGCCCATACACAAACATACAGTACATGCTCCAAGTGGAACATCAATGCGTTAACACACAGCACGTGCTATAACCAGAACTCCCATACACGAACACACAGCACATGCTCCAACTGGAACTCCAATTCATTAACACAAAGCACGTGCTATAACCAGAACTCCAATACACGAATGAACAGCACTTGCTCCAACAGAAATACCTCTTCGCCAACACATAGCAATTGCTCCAACCGAAACTCCAATACAATAACACACAGCACATGTTCCAACTGGAACTCCAATACATGAACACACAGCATGTGCTCTAACCAGAATTCCAATACACGAACCCACAGCACATGCTCCATCCGGAGTTCCATTACATGAACTCATAGAATATGCTTTAACCAGAATAAAAATACATGAACTCCCAGCACATGCTCCAAACGGAACTCTTAAATATGAATGCTCTGCGCACGCTCCAACCTGAATTCCAGAACACAAACACACAGCACATGCTTCAACTGGATTTCAATACATGAAAACACAGCACCTTCTCCAACTGGAACTCCACTGCACGAACGTACAGCACATGCTTCAGCCAGAACACCAGTATACAAATGCATTGCAGATGGTCCAACCGGAATTCCAACACGGAAACATACAGCAAATGCTAAAATCATACTTCCTATACATGAACACACAGGACATACTCCAACCTCAATTCCAATACACGATCCAATAACACATGCTCCAATTGGACGGAATACCAATACATGAACACATAGCACATGCCCCAAATGGATCTCCAATACATCAACACACAGCACATGCTCCAAACGTAATTCCTATACTCAATAACAGAGCGCATGCTCCAACCACACTACAAATAAATGAACACCAAGCACATGCTCCAACCGGAACTCCAAACACAAACACACAACACATGCACCAAATGAAATATGAATACACGAATGAACGGCACATGATCCAACCATATGTGCAATACATGAACACACAGCATGTGCTCTAATTGGAATTCCAATACACGAACACATAGAACATGCTCCATCCAGAGTTCCAATACACAAATGCACAGCCCATGCTCTAATCAGATCTCCAATACATGCAAATACAGCACGTGCTATAACCAGAAATCCCATACACGAACACACATGACATGCTCCAACTGGAACTCCAATACATTAACACACAGCACGTACTATAACCAGAACTCCAATACACGAATGAACAGCACATGCTCCAACAGAAATACCTCTTCGCCAACACATAGCAATTGCAACAACCGAAACTCCAATACATTAACACACAACACATGCACCAACCTGAATTCCAATACACGAATGCACAGCACATGCTCCAAATGGAATTCTAATACAAGATGACACAGCACGTGCTATAACCAGAACTCCCATAAACGAACACACAGCACATGCTCCAACTGGAACTCCAATACATTAACTCAAAGCACGTGCTATAACCAGAATTCCAATACACGAATGAACAGCACTTGTTCCAACAGAAATACCTCTTCGCCAACACATAGCAATTGCTCCAACCGAAACTCCAATACATTAACACACAGCACATGCTCCAACTGGAACTGCAATACATGAACACACAGCATGTGCTCTAACCAGAATTCCAATACATGAACCCGCAGCACATGCTCCATCCGGAGTTCCAATACATGAACTCATAGAATATGCTTTAACCAGAATAAAAATACATGAACATCCAGCACATGCTCCAAACGAAACTCTTAAATATGAATGCTCTGCGCACGCTCCAACCTGAATTCCAAAACACAAACACACAGCACATGCTCCAACTGGATTTCAATACATGAAAACACAGCACATTCTCCAACTGGAACTCCAATGCACGAACGTACAGCACATGCTTCAGCCAGAACTCCAGTGTACAAATGCATTGCAGACTGTCCAACCGGAATTCCAACACGGAAACATACAGCAAATGCTACAATCGTTATTCCCATACATGAACACACAGGACATACTCCATCCTCAATTCAAATACACGATCCCATAACACATGCTCCAATTGGACAGAATTCCAATACATGAACACACAGCACATGCCCCAACTGGATCTCCAATATATCAACACACAGGACACGCACCAAACGCAATTCCTATACACAATAACAGAGCGCATGCACCAACCTCACTACAAATAATTGAACACCAAGCACATGCTCCAACCAGAACTCCAAACACAAACACACAACACATGCACCAAATGAAATATTAATACATGAATGAACGGCACATTATCCAACCGGATGTGCAATACATGAACACACAGCATGTGCTCTAACTGGAATTCCAATACACGATCCCATAGAACATGCTCCATCCAGAGTTCCAATACACAAATGTACAGCCCATGCTCTAATCAGATCTCCAATACATGCAAATACAGCACGTGCTATAACCAGAAATCCCATACACGAACACACATGACATGGTCCAACTGGAACTCCTATACATTAACACACAGCATGTACTATAACCAGAACTCCAATACACGAATGAACAGCACATGCTCCAACAGAAATACCTCTTCGTCAACACATAGCAATTGTTCCAACCGAAACTCCAATACATTAACACACAACACATGCGCCAACCTGAATTCCAATACACGAATGCACAGCACATGCTCCAACTGGAATTCTAATACAAGATGACACAGCACGTGCTATAACCAGAACGCCCATACACAAACATACAGTAAATGCTCCAAATGGGATCATCAATGCGTTAACACACAGCACGTGCTATAACCAGAAATCCCATACACGAACACACAGCACATGCTCCAACTGGAACTCCAATTCATTAACACAAAGCACGTGCTATAACCAGAACTCCAATACACGAATGAACAGCACTTGCTCCAACAGAAATACCTCTTCGCCAACACATAGCAATTGCTCCAACCGAAACTCCAATACAATAACACACAGCACATGTTCCAACTGGAACTCCAATACATGAACACACAGCATGTGCTCTAACCAGAATTCCAATACACGAACCCACAGCACATGCTCCATCCGGAGATCCAATACATGAACTCATAGAATATGCTCCAACCAGAATAAAAATACATGAAAACCCAGCACATGCTCTAAACGGAACTCTTAAATATGAATGCACTGCGCACGCTCCAACCTGAATTCCAATACACAAACACACAGCACATGCTCCAACTGGATTTCAATACATGAAAACACAGCACATTCTCCAACTGGAACTCCAATGCACGAATGTACAGCACATTCTTCAGCCAGAACTCCAGTGTACAAATGCATTGCAGATGGTCAAACCGGAATTCCAACACGGTAACATACAGCAAATGCTACAATCAATATTCCCATACATGAACACACAGGAAATGCTCCAACCTCAATTCAAATACACGATCCCATAACACATGCTCCAATTGGACGGAATACCAATACATGAACACATAGCACATGCCCCAAATGAATCTCCAATACATCAACACACAGCACATGCTCCAAACGCAATTCCTATACACAATAACAGAGCGCATGCTCCAACCACACTACAAATAAATGAACACCAAGCACATGCTCCAACCCGAACTCCAAACACAAACACACAACACATGCACCAAATGAAATATGAATACATGAATGCACGGCAAATAATCCAACCGGATGTGCAATACATGAACACACAGCATGTGCTCTAACTGGAATTCCAATACACGAACCCATAGAACATGCTCCATCCAGAGTTCCAATACACAAATGCACAGCCCATCTCCAATCAGATCTCCTATACATGCAAACACAGCACGTGCTATAACCAGAAATCCAATACACGAATGAACAGCACTTGCTCCAACAGAAATACCTCTTCGCCAACACATAGCAATTGCTCCAACCGAAACTCCAATATATTAACACACAGCACATGCTCCAACTGGAATTCCAATACATGAACCCGCAGCACATGCTCCATCCGGAGTTCCAATACATGAACTCATAGAATATGCTTTAACCAGAATAAAAATACATGAACATCCAGCACATGCACCAAACGGACTCTTAAATATGAATGCTCTGCGCACGCTCCAACCTAAATTCCAATACACAAACACACAGCACATGCTCCAACTGGATTTCAATACATGAAAACACAGCACATTCTCCAACTGGAACTCCAATGCACGAACGTACAGCACATGCTTCAGCCGGAACTCCAGTGTACAAATGCATTGCAGATGTTCAAACAGTAATTCCAACACGGAAACATACAGCAAATGCTACAATGGTTATTCCCATACATGAACACACAGGACATGCTCCATCCTCAATTCCAATATACGATCCCATAACACATGCTCCAATTGGACGGAATTACAATACAGGAACACACAGCACATGCCCCAACTGGATCTCCAATATATCAACACACAGGACACGCTCCAAACGCAATTCCTATACACAATAACAGAGCGCATGCACCAACCTCACTACAAATAATTGAACACCAAGCACATGCTCCAACCGGAACTCCAAACACAAACACACAACACATGCACCAAATGAAATATGAATACACAAATGCACGGCACATGATCCAACCGGATGTGCAATACATGAACACACAGCATGTGCTCTAACTGGAATTCCAATACACGAACCCATAGAACCTGCTCCATCCAGAGTTCCAATACACAAATGCACAGCCCATGCTCCATTCAGACCTCCAATACATGCAAACACAGCACGTGCTATAACCAGAAATCCCATACACGAACACACATGACATGCTCCAACTGGAACACCAATACATTAACACACAGCACTTACTATAACCAGAACTCCAATACACGAATCAACAGCACATGCTCCAACAGAAATACCTCTTCGTCAACACATAGCAATTGCTCCAACCGAAACTCCAATACATTAACACACAACACATGCGCCAACCTGAATTCCAATACACGAATGCACAGCACATGCTCCAACTGGAATTCTAATACAAGATGACACAGCACGTGCTATAACCAGAACTCCCATACACAAACATACAGTACATGCTCCAAATGGAACATCAATGCGTTAACACACAACACTTGCTATAACCAGAAATCCCATACACGAACACACAGCACATGCTCCAACTGGAACTCCAATTCATTAACACAAAGCACGTGCTATAACCAGAACTCCAATGCACGAATGAACAGCACTTGCTCCAACAGAAATACCTCTTCGCCAACACATAGCAATTGCTCCAACCGAAACTCCAATAAAATAACACACAGCACATGTTCCAACTGGAACTCCAATACATGAACACACAGCATGTGCTCTAACCAGAATTCCAATACACGAACCCACAGCACATGCTCCATCCGGAGTTCCAATACATGAACTCATAGAATATGCTCCAACCAGAATAAAAATACATGAAAACCCAGCACATGCTCCAAACGGAACTCTTAAATATGAATGCACTGCGCACGCTCCAACCTGAATTCCAATACCAAACACACAGCACATGCTCCAACTGGATTTCAATACATGAAAACACAGCACATTCTCCAACTGGAACTCCAATGCACGAATGTACAGCACATTCTTCAGCCAGAACTCAAGTGTACAAATGCATTGCAGATGGTCAAACCGGAATTAAAACACGGAAACATACAGCAAATCCTACAATCAATATTCCCATACATGAACACACAGGAAATGCTCCAACCTCAATTCAAATACACGATCCCATAACACATGCTCCAATTGGACGGAATACCAATACATGAACACATAGCACATGCCCCAACTGGATCTCCAATACATCAACACACAGCACATGCTCCAAACGCAATTCCTATACACAATAACAGAGCGCATGCTCCAACCACACTACAAATAAATGAACACCAAGCACATGCTCCAACCGGAACTCCAAACACAAACACACAACACATGCACCAAATGAAATATGAATACATGAATGCACGGCAAATAATCCAACCGGATGTGCAATACATGAACACACAGCATGTGCTCTAACTGGAATTCCAATACACGAACCCATAGAACATGCTCCATCCAGAGTTCCAATACACAAATGCACAGTCCATGCTCTAATCAGATCTCCAATACATGCAAATACAGAACGTGCTATAACCAGAAATCCCATACACGAACACAAATGACATGCTCCAACTGGAACTCCAATACATTAACACACAGCACGTGCTATAACCTGAACTCCAATACACGAATGAACAGCACTTGTTCCAACAGAAATACCTCTTCGCCAACACATAGCAATTGCTCCAACCGAAACTCCAATATATTAACACACAGCACATGCTCCAACTGGAATTCCAATACATGAACCCGCAGCACATGCTCCATCCGGAGTTCCAATACATGAACTCATAGAATATGCTTTAACCAGAATAAAAATACATGAACACCCAGCACATGCTCCAAACAGACTCTTAAATATGAATGCTCTGCGCACGCTCCAACCTGAATTCCAATACACAAACACACAGCACATGCTCCAACTGGATTTCAATACATGAAAACACAGCACATTCTCCAACTGGAACTCCAATGCACGAACGTACAGCACATTCTTCAGCCAGAACTCCAGTGTACAAATGCATTGCAGATGTTCCAACCGGAATTCCAACACGAAAACATACAGCAAATGCTACAATCGTTATTCCCATACATGAACACACAGGACATCCTCCAACCTCAATTCCAATACACGATCCCATAACATATGCTCCAATTGGACGGAATTCCAATACATGAACACACAGCACATGCCCCAACTGGATCTCCAATACATCAACACACAGGACACGCTCCAAACGCAATTCCTATACACAATAACAGAGCGCATGCACCAACCACACTACAAATAATTGAACACCAAGCACATGCTCCAACCGGAACTCCAAACACAAACACACAACACATGCACCAAATGAAATATGAATACACCAATGCACGGCACATGATCCAACCGGATGTGCAATACATGAACACACAGCATGTGCTCTAACTGGAATTCCAATACACGAACCCATAGAACATGCTCCATCCAGAGTTCCAATACACAAATGCACAGCTCATGCTCCAATCAGATCTCCAATACATGCAAACACAGCACGTGCTATAACCAGAAATCCCATACACGAAAACACATGACATGCTCCAACTGGAACACCAATACATTAACACACAGCACGTGCTATAACCAGAACTCCCATACACGAACACACAGCACATGCTCCAACTGGAAATCCAATTCATTAACACAAAGCACGTGCTATAACCAGAACTCCAATACACGAATGAACAGCACTTGCTCCAACAGAAATACCTCTTCGCCAACACATAGCAATTGCTCCAACCGAAACTCCAATAGAATAACACACAGCACATGTTCCAACTGGAACTCCAATACATGAACACACAGCATGTGCTCTAACCAGAATTCCAATACACGAACCCACAGCACATGCTCCATCCGGAGTTCCATTACATGAACTCATAGAATATGCTTTAACCAGAATAAAAATACATGAACTCCCAGCACATGCTCCAAACGGAACTCTTAAATATGAATGCTCTGTGCACGCTCCAACCTGAATTCCAGAACACAAACACACAGCACATGCTTCAACTGGATTTCAATACATGAAAACACAGCACTTTCTCCAACTGGAACTCCACTGCACGAACGTACAGCACATGCTTCAGCCAGAACTCCAGTGTACAAATGCATTGCAGACTGTCCAACCGGAATTCCAACACGGAAACATACAGCAAATGCTACAATCGTTATTCCCATACATGAACACACAGGACATACTCCATCCTCAATTCCAATACACGATCCCATAACACATGCTCCAATTTGACGGAATTCCAATACATGAACACACAGCACATGCCCCAACTGGATCTCCAATATATCAACACACAGGACACGCTCCAAACGCAATTCCTATACACAATAACAGAGCGCATGCACCAACCTCACTACAAATAATTGAACACCAAGCACATGCTCCAACCAGAACTCCAAACACAAACACACAACACATGCACCAAATGAAATATTAATACATGAATGAACGGCACATGATCCAACCGGATGTGCAATAAATGAACACACAGCATGTGCTCTAACTGGAATTCCAATACACGAACCCATAGAACGTGCTCCATCCAGAGTTCAAATACACAAATGCACAGCCCATGCTCTAATCAGATCTCCAATACATGCAAATACAGCACGTGCTATAACCAGAAATCCCATACACGAACACACATGACATGCTCCAACTGGAACTCCTATACATTAACACACAGCACGTACTATAACCAGAACTCCAATACACGAATCAACAGCACATGCTCCAACAGAAATACCTCTTCGTCAACACATAGCAATTGCTCCAACCGAAACTCCAATACATTAACACACAACACATGCGCCAACCTGAATTCCAATACACGAATGCACAGCACATGCTCCAACTGGAATTCTAATACAAGGTGACACAGCAAGTTCTATAACCAGAACTCCCATACACAAACATACAGTACATGCTCCAAATGGAACATCAATGCGTTAACACACAGCACGTGCTATAACCAAAAATCCCATACACGAACACAAAGCACATGCTCCAACTGGAACTCCAATTCATTAACACAAAGCATGTGCTATAACCAGAACTCCAATACACTAATGAACAGCACTTGTTCCAACAGAAATACCTCTTCGCCAACACATAGCAATTGCTCCAACCGAAACTCCAATATACTAACACACAGCACATGCTCCAACTAGAATTCCAATACATGAACCCGCAGCACATGCTCCATCCGGAGTTCCAATACATGAACTCATAGAATATGCTTTAACCAGAATAAAAATACATGAACATCCAGCACATGCTCCAAACGAAACTCTTAAATATGAATGCTCTGCGCACGCTCCAACCTGAATTCCAATACACAAACATACAGCACATGCTCCAACTGGATTTAAATACATGAAAACACAGCACATTCTCCAACTGGAACTCCAAAGCACGAATGTACAGCACATGCTTCAGCCAGAACTCCAGTGTACAAATGCATTGCAGATGTTCCAACCGGAATTCCAACACGGAAACATACAGCAAATGCTACAATCGTTATTCCCATACATGAACACACAGGACATCCTCCAACCTCAATTCCAATACACGAACCCATAACATATGCTCCAATTGGACGGAATTCCAATACATGAACACACAGCACATGCCCCAACTGGATCTCCAATACATCAACACACAGGACACGCTCCAAACGCAATTCCTATACACAATAACAGAGCGCATGCACCAACCACACTACAAATAATTGAACACCAAGCACATGCTCCAACCGGAACTCCAAACACAAACACACAACACATGCACCAAATCAAATATGAATACACGAATGCACGGCACATGATCCAACCGGATGTGCAATACATGAACACACAGCATGTGCTCTAACTGGAATTCCAATACACGAACCCATAGAACATGCTCCATCCAGAGTTCCAATACACAAATGCACAGCTCATGCTCCAATCAGATCTCCAATACATGCAAACACAGCACGTGCTATAACCAGAAATCCCATACACGAAAACACATGACATGCTCCAACTGGAACACCAATACATTAACACACAGCACGTACTATAACCAGAACTCCAATACACGAATGAACAGCACATGCCCCAACAGAAATACCTCTTCGCCAACACATAGCAATTGCTCCAACCGAAACTCCAATACATTAACACACAACACATGCTCCAACCTGAATTCCAATACATGAATGCACAGCACATGCTCGAACTGGAATTCTAATACAAGATGACACAGCACGTGCTATAACCAGAACGCCCATACACAAACATACAGTACATGCTCCAAGTGGAACATCAATGCGTTAACACACAGCACGTGCTATAACCAGAACTCCCATACACGAACACACGGCACATGCTCCAACTGGAACTCCAATTCATTAACACAAAGCACGTGCTATAACCAGAACTCCAATACACGAATGAACAGCACTTGCTCCAACAGAAATACCTCTTCGCCAACACATAGCAATTGCTCCAACCGAAACTCCAATACAATAACACACAGCACATGTTCCAACTGGAACTCCAATACATGAACACACAGCATGTGCTCTAACCAGAATTCCAATACACGAACCCACAGCACATGCTCCATCCGGAGTTCCATTACATCAACTCATAGAATATGCTTTAACCAGAATAAAAATACATGAACTCCCAGCACATGCTCCAAACGGAACTCTTAAATATGAATGCTCTGCGCACGCTCCAACCTGAATTCCAGAACACAAACACACAGCACATGCTTCAACTGGATTTCAATACATGAAAACACAGCACCTTCTCCAACTGGAACTCCACTGCACGAACGTACAGCTCATGCTTCAGCCAGAACTCCAGTATACAAATGCATTGCAGATGGTCCAACCGGAATTCCAACACGGAAACATACAGCAAATGCTAAAATCATACTTCCTATACATGAACACACAGGACATACTCCAACCTCAATTCCAATACACGATCCAATAACACATGCTCCAATTGGACGGAATACCAATACATGAACACATAGCACATGCCCCAAATGGATCTCCAATACATCAACACACAGCACATGCTCCAAACGTAATTCCTATACACAATAACAGAGCGCATGCTCCAACCACACTACAAATAAATGAACACCAAGCACATGCTCCAACCGGAACTCCAAACACAAACACACAACACATGCACCAAATGAAATATGAATACACGAATGAACGGCACATGATCCAACCATATGTGCAATACATGAACACACAGCATGTGCTCTAATTGGAATTCCAATACACGAACACATAGAACATGCTCCATCCAGAGTTCCAATACACAAATGCACAGCCCATGCTCTAATCAGATCTCCAATACATGCAAATACAGCACGTGCTATAACCAGAAATCCCATACAAGAACACACATGACATGCTCCAACTGGAACTCCAATACATTAACACACAGCACGTACTATAACCAGAACTCCAATACACGAATGAACAGCACATGCTCCAACAGAAATACCTCTTCGCCAACACATAGCAATTGCAACAACCGAAACTCCAATACATTAACACACAACACATGCACCAACCTGAATTCCAATACACGAATGCACAGCACATGCTCCAAATGGAATTCTAATACAAGATGACACAGCACGTGCTATAACCAGAACTCCCATAAACGAACACACAGCACATGCTCCAACTGGAACTCCAATACATTAACTCAAAGCACGTGCTATAACCAGAATTCCAATACACGAATGAACAGCACTTGTTCCAACAGAAATACCTCTTCGCCAACACATAGCAATTGCTCCAACCGAAACTCCAATACATTAACACACAGCACATGCTCCAACTGGAACTGCAATACATGAACACACAGCATGTGCTCTAACCAGAATTCCAATACATGAACCCGCAGCACATGCTCCATCCGGAGTTCCAATACATGAACTCATAGAATATGCTTTAACCAGAATAAAAATACATGAACATCCAGCACATGCTCCAAACGAAACTCTTAAATATGAATGCTCTGCGCACGCTCCAACCTGAATTCCAATACACAAACACACAGCACATGCTCCAACTGGATTTCAATACATGAAAACACAGCACATTCTCCAACTGGAACTCCAATGCACGAACGTACAGCACATGCTTCAGCCAGAACTCCAGTGTACAAATGCATTGCAGACTGTCCAACCGGAATTCCAACACGGAAACATACAGCAAATGCTACAATCGTTATTCCCATACATGAACACACAGGACATACTCCATCCTCAATTCAAATACACGATCCCATAACACATGCTCCAATTGGACGGAATTCCAATACATGAACACACAGCACATGCCCCAACTGGATCTCCAATATATCAACACACAGGACACGCTCCAAACGCAATTCCTATACACAATAACAGAGCGCATGCACCAACCTCACTACAAATAATTGAACACCAAGCACATGCTCCAACCAGAACTCCAAACACAAACACACAACACATGCACCAAATGAAATATTAATACATGAATGAACGGCACATGATCCAACCGGATGTGCAATAAATGAACACACAGCATGTGCTCTAACTGGAATTCCAATACACGAACCCATAGAACGTGCTCCATCCAGAGTTCAAATACACAAATGCACAGCCCATGCTCTAATCAGATCTCCAATACATGCAAATACAGCACGTGCTATAACCAGAAATCCCATACACGAACACACATGACATGCTCCAACTGGAACTCCTATACATTAACACACAGCACGTACTATAACCAGAACTCCAATACACGAATCAACAGCACATGCTCCAACAGAAATACCTCTTCGTCAACACATAGCAATTGCTCCAACCGAAACTCCAATACATTAACACACAACACATGCGCCAACCTGAATTCCAATACACGAATGCACAGCACATGCTCCAACTGGAATTCTAATACAAGATGACACAGCACGTGCTATAACCAGAACTCCCATACACAAACATACAGTACATGCTCCAAATGGAATATCAATGCGTTAACACACAGCACGTGCTATAACCAGAAATCCCATACACGAACACACAGCACATGCTCCAACTGGAACTCCAATTCATTAACACAAAGCACGTGCTATAACCAGAACTCCAATACACGAATGAACAGCACTTGCTCCAACAGAAATACCTCTTCGCCAACACATAGCAATTGCTCCAAGCGAAACTCCAATACAATAACACACAGCACATGTTCCAACTGGAACTCCAATACATGAACACACAGCATGTGCTCTAACCAGAATTCCAATACACGAACCCACAGCACATGCTCCATCCGGAGTTCCAATACATGAACTCATAGAATATGCTCCAACCAGAATAAAAATACATGAAAACCCAGCACATGCTCCAAACTGAAATCTTAAATATGAATGCACTGCGCACGCTCCAACCTGAATTCCAATACACAAACACAAAGCACATGCTCCAACTGGATTTCAATACATGAAAACACAGCACATTCTCCAACTGGAACTCCAATGCACGAATGTACAGCACATTCTTCAGCCAGAACTCCAGTGTACAAATGCATTGCAGATGGTCAAACAGGAATTCCAACACGGAAACATACAGCAAATGCTACAATCAATATTCCCATACTTGAACACACAGGAAATGCTCCAACCTCAATTCAAATACACGATCCCATAACACATGCTCCAATTGGACGGAATACCAATACATGAACACATAGCACATGCCCCAACTGGATCTCCAATACATCAACACACAGCACATGCTCCAAACGCAATTCCTATACACAATAACAGAGCGCATGCTCCAACCACACTACAAATAAATGAACACCAAGCACATGCTCCAACCGGAACTCCAAACACAAACACACAACACATGCACCAAATGAAATATGAATACATGAATGCACGGCACATGATCCAACCGGATGTGCAATACATGAACACACAGCATGTGCTCTAACTGGAATTCCAATACACGAACCCATAGAACATGCTCCATCCAGAGTTCCAATACACAAATGCACAGCCCATGCTCTAATCAGATCTCCAATACATGCAAATACAGAACGTGCTATAACCAGAAATCCCATACACGAACACACATGACATGCTCCAATTGGAACTCCAATACATTAACACACAGCACGTACTATAACCAGAACTCCAATACACGAATGAACAGCACATGATCCAACAGAAATACCTCTTCGCCAACACATAGCAATTGCTCCAACCGAAACTCCAATACATTTACACACAACACATGCTCCAACCTGAATTCCAATACACGAATGCACAGCACATGCTCCAACTGGAATTCTAATACAAGATGACACAGCAGGTTCTATAACCAGAACTCCCATACACAAACATACAGTACATGCTCCAAATGGAACATCAATGCGTTAACACACAGCACGTGCTATAACCAAAAATCCCATACACGAACACAAAGCACATGCTCCAACTGGAACTCCAATTCATTAACACAAAGCATGTGCTATAACCAGAACTCCAATACACTAATGAACAGCACTTGTTCCAACAGAAATACCTCTTCGCCAACACATAGCAATTGCTCCAACCGAAACTCCAATATACTAACACACAGCACATGCTCCAACTAGAATTCCAATACATGAACCCGCAGCACATGCTCCATCCGGAGTTCCAATACATGAACTCATAGAATATGCTTTAACCAGAATAAAAATACATGAACATCCAGCACATGCTCCAAACGAAACTCTTAAATATGAATGCTCTGCGCACGCTCCAACCTGAATTCCAATACACAAACATACAGCACATGCTCCAACAGGATTTCAATACATGAGAACACAGCACATTCTCCAACTGGAACTCCAAAGCACGAATGTACAGCACATGCTTCAGCCAGAACTCCAGTGTACAAATGCATTGCAGATGTTCCAACCGGAATTCCAACACGGAAACATACAGCAAATGCTACAATCGTTATTCCCATACATGAACACACAGGACATCCTCCAACCTCAATTCCAATACACGAACCCATAACATATGCTCCAATTGGACGGAATTCCAATACATGAACACACAGCACATGCCCCAACTGGATCTCCAATACATCAACACACAGGACACGCTCCAAACGCAATTCCTATACACAATAACAGAGCGCATGCACCAACCACACTACAAATAATTGAACACCAAGCACATGCTCCAACCGGAACTCCAAACACAAACACACAACACATGCACCAAATCAAATATGAATACACGAATGCACGGCACATGATCCAACCGGATGTGCAATACATGAACACACAGCATGTGCTCTAACTGGAATTCCAATACACGAACCCATAGAACATGCTCCATCCAGAGTTCCAATACACAAATGCACAGCTCATGCTCCAATCAGATCTCCAATACATGCAAACACAGCACGTGCTATAACCAGAAATCCCATACACGAAAACACATGACATGCTCCAACTGGAACACCAATACATTAACACACAGCACGTACTATAACCAGAACTCCAATACACGAATGAACAGCACATGCCCCAACAGAAATACCTCTTCGCCAACACATAGCAATTGCTCCAACCGAAACTCCAATACATTAACACACAACACATGCTCCAACCTGAATTCCAATACATGAATGCACAGCACATGCTCCAACTGGAATTCTAATACAAGATGACACAGCACGTGCTATAACCAGAACGCCCATACACAAACATACAGTACATGCTCCAAGTGGAACATCAATGCGTTAACACACAGCACGTGCTATAACCAGAACTCCCATACACGAACACACAGCACATGCTCCAACTGGAACTCCAATTCATTAACACAAAGCACGTGCTATAACCAGAACTCCAATACACGAATGAACAGCACTTCCTCCAACAGAAATACCTCTTCGCCAACACATAGCAATTGCTCCAACCGAAACTCCAATACAATAACACACAGCACATGTTCCAACTGGAACTCCAATACATGAACACACAGCATGTGCTCTAACCAGAATTCCAATACACGAACCCACAGCACATGCTCCATCCGGAGTTCCATTACATGAACTCATAGAATATGCTTTAACCAGAATAAAAATACATGAACTCCCAGCACATGCTCCAAACGGAACTCTTAAATATGAATGCTCTGCGCACGCTCCAACCTGAATTCCAGAACACAAACACACAGCACATGCTTCAACTGGATTTCAATACATGAAAACACAGCACCTTCTCCAACTGGAACTCCACTGCACGAACGTACAGCACATGCTTCAGCCAGAACTCCAGTATACAAATGCATTGCAGATGGTCCAACCGGAATTCCAACACGGAAACATACAGCAAATGCTAAAATCATACTTCCTATACATGAGCACACAGGACATACTCCAACCTCAATTCCAATACACGATCCAATAACACATGCTCCAATTGGACGGAATACCAATACATGAACACATAGCACATGCCCCAAATGGATCTCCAATACATCAACACACAGCACATGCTCCAAACGTAATTCCTATACACAATAACAGAGCGCATGCTCCAACCACACTACAAATAAATGAACACCAAGCACATGCTCCAACCGGAACTCCAAACACAAACACACAACACATGCACCAAATGAAATATGAATACACGAATGAACGGCACATGATCCAACCATATGTGCAATACATGAACACACAGCATGTGCTCTAATTGGAATTCCAATACACGAACACATAGAACATGCTCCATCCAGAGTTCCAATACACAAATGCACAGCCCATGCTCTAATCAGATCTCCAATACATGCAAATACAGCACGTGCTATAACCAGAAATCCCATACACGAACACACATGACATGCTCCAACTGGAACTCCAATACATTAACACACAGCACGTACTATAACCAGAACTCCAATATACGAATGAACAGCACATGCTCCAACAGAAATACCTCTTCGCCAACACATAGCAATTGCAACAACCGAAACTCCAATACATTAACACACAACACATGCACCAACCTGAATTCCAATACACGAATGCACAGCACATGCTCCAAATGGAATTCTAATACAAGATGACACAGCACGTGCGATAACCAGAACTCCCATAAACGAACACACAGCACATGCTCCAACTGGAACTCCAATACATTAACTCAAAGCACGTGCTATAACCAGAATTCCAATACACGAATGAACAGCACTTGTTCCAACAGAAATACCTCTTCGCCAACACATAGCAATTGCTCCAACCGAAACTCCAATACATTAACACACAGCACATGCTCCAACTGGAACTGCAATACATGAACACACAGCATGTGCTCTAACCAGAATTCCAATACATGAACCCGCAGCACATGCTCCATCCGGAGTTCCAATACATGAACTCATAGAATATGCTTTAACCAGAATAAAAATACATGAACATCCAGCACATGCTCCAAACGAAACTCTTAAATATGAATGCTCTGCGCACGCTCCAACCTGAATTCCAATACACAAACACACAGCACATGCTCCAACTGGATTTCAATACATGAAAACACAGCACATTCTCCAACTGGAACTCCAATGCACGAACGTACAGCACATGCTTCAGCCAGAACTCCAGTGTACAAATGCATTGCAGACTGTCCAACCGGAATTCCAACACGGAAACATACAGCAAATGCTACAATCGTTATTCCCATACATGAACACACAGGACATACTCCATCCTCAATTCAAATACACGATCCCATAACACATGCTCCAATTGGACGGAATTCCAATACATGAACACACAGCACATGCCCCAACTGGATCTCCAATATATCAACACACAGGACACGCTCCAAACGCAATTCCTATACACAATAACAGAGCGCATGCTCCAACCACACTACAAATAAATGAACACCAAGCACATGCTCCAACCCGAACTCCAAACACAAACACACAACACATGCACCAAATGAAATATGAATACATGAATGCACGGCAAATAATCCAACAGGATGTGCAATACATGAACACACAGCATGTGCTCTAACTGGAATTCCAATACACGAACCCATAGAACATGCTCCATCCAGAGTTCCAATACACAAATGCACAGCCCATCTCCAATCAGATCTCCTATACATGCAAACACAGCACGTGCTATAACCAGAAATCCAATACACGAATGAACAGCACTTGCTCCAACAGAAATACCTCTTCGCCAACACATAGCAATTGCTCCAACCGAAACTCCAATATATTAACACACAGCACATGCTCCAACTGGAATTCCAATACATGAACCCGCAGCACATGCTCCATCCGGAGTTCCAATACATGAACTCATAGAATATGCTTTAACCAGAATAAAAATACATGAACATCCAGCACATGCACCAAACGGACTCTTAAATATGAATGCTCTGCGCACGCTCCAACCTGAATTCCAATACACAAACACACAGCACATGCTCCAACTGGATTTCAATACATGAAAACACAGCACATTCTCCAACTGGAACTCCAATGCACGAACGTACAGCACATGCTTCAGCCGGAACTCCAGTGTACAAATGCATTGCAGATGTTCAAACAGTAATTCCAACACGGAAACATACAGCAAATGCTACAATGGTTATTCCCATACATGAACACACAGGACATGCTCCATCCTCAATTCCAATATACGATCCCATAACACATACTCCAATTGGACGGAATTACAATACATGAACACACAGCACATGCCCCAACTGGATCTCCAATATATCAACACACAGGACACGCTCCAAACGCAATTCCTATACACAATAACAGAGCGCATGCACCAACCTCACTACAAATAATTGAACACCAAGCACATGCTCCAACCGGAACTCCAAACACAAACACACAACACATGCACCAAATGAAATATGAATACACAAATGCACGGCACATGATCCAACCGGATGTGCAATACATGAACACACAGCATGTGCTCTAACTGGAATTCCAATACATGAACCCATAGAACCTGCTCCATCCAGAGTTCCAATACACAAATGCACAGCCCATGCTCCATTCAGACCTCCAATACATGCAAACACAGCACGTGCTATAACCAGAAATCCCATACACGAACACACATGACATGCTCCAACTGGAACACCAATACATTAACACACAGCACTTACTATAACCAGAACTCCAATACACGAATCAACAGCACATGCTCCAACAGAAATACCTCTTCGTCAACACATAGCAATTGCTCCAACCGAAACTCCAATACATTAACACACAACACATGCGCCAACCTGAATTCCAATACACGAATGCACAGCACATGCTCCAACTGGAATTCTAATACAAGATGACACAGCACGTGCTATAACCAGAACTCCCATACACAAACATACAGTACATGCTCCAAATGGAACATCAATGCGTTAACACACAACACTTGCTATAACCAGAAATCCCATACACGAACACACAGCACATGCTCCAACTGGAACTCCAATTCATTAACACAAAGCACGTGCTATAACCAGAACTCCAATGCACGAATGAACAGCACTTGCTCCAACAGAAATACCTCTTCGCCAACACATAGCAATTGCTCCAACCGAAACTCCAATAAAATAACACACAGCACATGTTCCAACTGGAACTCCAATACATGAACACACAGCATGTGCTCTAACCAGAATTCCAATACACGAACCCACAGCACATGCTCCATCCGGAGTTCCAATACATGAACTCATAGAATATGCTCCAACCAGAATAAAAATACATGAAAAACCAGCACATGCTCCAAACGGAACTCTTAAATATGAATGCACTGCGCACGCTCCAACCTGAATTCCAATACCAAACACACAGCACATGCTCCAACTGGATTTCAATACATGAAAACACAGCACATTCTCCAACTGGAACTCCAATGCACGAATGTACAGCACATTCTTCAGCCAGAACTCAAGTGTACAAATGCATTGCAGATGGTCAAACCGGAATTAAAACACGGAAACATACAGCAAATCCTACAATCAATATTCCCATACATGAACACACAGGAAATGCTCCAACCTCAATTCAAATACACGATCCCATAACACATGCTCCAATTGGACGGAATACCAATACATGAACACATAGCACATGCCCCAACTGGATCTCCAATACATCAACACACAGCACATGCTCCAAACGCAATTCCTATACACAATAACAGAGCGCATGCTCCAACCACACTACAAATAAATGAACACCAAGCACATGCTCCAACCGGAACACCAAACACAAACACACAACACATGCACCAAATGAAATATGAATACATGAATGCACGGCAAATAATCCAACCGGATGTGCAATACATGAACACACAGCATGTGCTCTAACTGGAATTCCAATACACGAACCCATAGAACATGCTCCATCCAGAGTTCCAATACACAAATGCAGAGTCCATGCTCTAATCAGATCTCCAATACATGCAAATACAGAACGTGCTATAACCAGAAATCCCATACACGAACACAAATGACATGCTCCAACTGGAACTCCAATACATTAACACACAGCACGTACTATAACCAGAACTCCAATACACGAATGAACAGCACATGCTCCAACAGAAATACCTCTTCGCCAACACATAGCAATTGCTCCAACCGAAACTCCAATACATTAACACACAACACATGCTCCAACCTGAATTCCAATACACGAATGCACAGCACATGCTCCAACTGGAATTCTAATACAAGATGACACAGCACGTGCTATAACCAGAACTCCCATACACAAACATACAGTACATGCTCCAAATGGAACATCAATGCGTTAACACACAGCACGTGCTATAACCAGAAATCCCATACACGAACACAAAGCACATGCTCCAACTGGAACTCCAATTCATTAACACAAAGCACGTGCTATAACCAGAACTCCAATACACGAATGAACAGCACTGTTCCAACAGAAATACCTCTTCGCCAACACATAGCAATTGCTCCAACCGAAACTCCAATATATTAACACACAGCACATGTTCCAACTGGAACTCCAATACATGAACACACAGCATGTGCTCTAACCAGAATTCCAATACACGAACCCACAGCACATGCTCCATCCGGAGTTCCATTACATGAACTCATAGAATATGCTTTAACCAGAATAAAAATACATGAACTCCCAGCACATGCTCCAAACGGAACTCTTAAATATGAATGCTCTGCGCACGCTCCAACCTGAATTCCAGAACACAAACACACAGCACATGCTTCAACTGGATTTCAATACATGAAAACACAGCACTTTCTCCAACTGGAACTCCACTGCACGAACGTACAGCACATGCTTCAGCCAGAACTCCAGTGTACAAATGCATTGCAGACTGTCCAACCGGAATTCCAACACGGAAACATACAGCAAATGCTACAATCGTTATTCCCATACATGAACACACAGGACATACTCCATCCTCAATTCCAATACACGATCCCATAACACATGCTCCAATTTGACGGAATTCCAATACATGAACACACAGCACATGCCCCAACTGGATCTCCAATATATCAACCCACAGGACACGCTCCAAACGCAATTCCTATACACAATAACAGAGCGCATGCACCAACCTCACTACAAATAATTGAACACCAAGCACATGCTCCAACCAGAACTCCAAACACAAACACACAACACATGCACCAAATGAAATATTAATACATGAATGAACGGCACATGATCCAACCGGATGTGCAATACATGAACACACAGCATGTGCTCTAACTGGAATTCCAATACACGATCCCATAGAACATGCTCCATCCAGAGTTCCAATGCACAAATGTACAGCCCATGCTCTAATCAGATCTCCAATACATGCAAATACAGCACGTGCTATAACCAGAAATCCCATACACGAACACACATGACATGGTCCAACTGGAACTCCTATACATTAACACACAGCACGTACTATAACCAGAACTCCAATACACGAATGAACAGCACATGCTCCAACAGAAATACCTCTTCGTCAACACATAGCAATTGTTCCAACCGAAACTCCAATACATTAACACACAACACATGCGCCAACCTGAATTCCAATACACGAATGCACAGCACATGCTCCAACTGGAATTCTAATACAAGATGACACAGCACGTGCTATAACCAGAACGCCCATACACAAACATACAGTACATGCTCCAAATGGGATCATCAATGCGTTAACACACAGCACGTGCTATAACCAGAAATCCCATACACGAACACACAGCACATGCTCCAACTGGAACTCCAATTCATTAACACAAAGCACGTGCTATAACCAGAACTCCAATACAGGAATGAACAGCACTTGCTCCAACAGAAATACCTCTTCGCCAACACATAGCAATTGCTCCAACCGAAACTCCAATACAATAACACACAGCACATGTTCCAACTGGAACTCCAATACATGAACACACAGCATGTGCTCTAACCAGAATTCCAATACACGAACCCACAGCACATGCTCCATCCGGAGTTCCAATACATGAACTCATAGAATATGCTCCAACCAGAATAAAAATACATGAAAACCCAGCACATGCTCCAAACGGAACTCTTAAATATGAATGCACTGCGCACGCTCCAACCTGAATTCCAATACACAAACACACAGCACATGCTCCAACTGGATTTCAATACATGAAAACACAGCACATTCTCCAACTGGAACTCCAATGCACGAATGTACAGCACATTCTTCAGACAGAACTCCAGTGTACAAATGCATTGCAGATGGTCAAACCGGAATTCCAACACGGAAACATACAGCAAATGCTACAATCAATATTCCCATACATGAACACACAGGAAATGCTCCAACCTCAATTCAAATACACGATCCCATAACACATGCTCCAATTGGACGGAATACCAATACATGAACACATAGCACATGCCCCAAATGGATCTCCAATACATCAACACACAGCACATGCTCCAAACGCAATTCCTATACACAATAACAGAGCGCATGCTCCAACCACACTACAAATAAATGAACACCAAGCACATGCTCCAACCCGAACTCCAAACACAAACACACAACACATGCACCAAATGAAATATGAATACATGAATGCACGGCAAATAATCCAACCGGATGTGCAATACATGAACACACAGCATGTGCTCTAACTGGAATTCCAATACACAAACCCATAGAACATGCTCCATCCAGAGTTCCAATACACAAATGCACAGCCCATCTCCAATCAGATCTCCTATACATGCAAACACAGCACGTGCTATAACCAGAAATCCCATACATGAACACACATGACATGCTCCAACTGGAACTCCAATACATTAACACACAGCACGTACTATAACCAGAACTCCAATACACGAATGAACAGCAAATGCTCCAACAGAAATACCTCTTCGCCAACACATAGCAATTGCTCCAACCGAAACTCCAATACATTAACACACAACACATGCTCCAACCTGAATTCCAATACACGAATGCACAGCACATGCTCCAACTGGAATTCTAATACAAGATGACACAGCACGTGCTATAACCAGAACTCCCATACACAAACATACAGTACATGCTCCAAATGGAACATCAATGCGTTAACACACAGCACGTGCTATAACCAGAAATACCATACACGAACACAAAGCACATGCTCCAACTGGAACTCCAATTCATTAACACAAAGCACGTGCTATAACCAGAACTCCAATACACGAATGAACAGCACTTGCTCCAACAGAAATACCTCTTCGCCAACACATAGCAATTGCTCCAACCGAAACTCCAATATATTAACACACAGCACATGCTCCAACTGGAATTCCAATACATGAACCCGCAGCACATGCTCCATCCGGAGTTCCAATACATGAACTCATAGAATATGTTTTAACCAGAATAAAAATACATGAACATCCAGCACATGCACCAAACGGACTCTTAAATATGAATGCTCTGCGCACGCTCCAACCTGATTTCCAATACACAAACACACAGCACATGCTCCAACTGGATTTCAATACATGAAATCACAGCACATTCTCCAACTGGAACTCCAATGCACGAACGTACAGCACATGCTTCAGCCGGAACTCCAGTGTTCAAATGCATTGCAGATGTTCCAACCTGAATTCCAACACGGAAACATACAGCAAATGCTACAATGGTTATTCCCATAGATGAACACACAGGACATGCTCCATCCTCAATTCCAATATACGATCCCATAACACATGCTCCAATTGGACGGAATTCCAATACATGAACACACAGCACATGCCCCAACTGGATCTCCAATATATCAACACACAGGACACGCTCCAAACGCAATTCCTATACACAATAACAGAGCGCATGCACCAACCTCACTACAAATAATTGAACACCAAGCACATGCTCCAACCGGAACTCCAAACACAAACACACAACACATGCACCAAATGAAATATGAATACACAAATGCACGGCACATGATCCAACCGATGTGCAATACATGAACACACAGCATGTGCTCTAACTGGAATTCCAATACACGAACCCATAGAACCTGCTCCATCCAGAGTTCCAATACACAAATGCACAGCCCATGCTCCATTCAGACCTCCAATACATGCAAACACAGCACGTGCTATAACCAGAAATCACATACACGAACACACATGACATGCTCCAACTGGAACACCAATAATTTAACACACAGCACTTACTATAACCAGAACTCCAATACACGAATCAACAGCACATGCTCCAACAGAAATACCTCTTCGTCAACACATAGCAATTGCTCCAACCGAAACTCCAATACATTAACACACAACACATGCGCCAACCTGAATTCCAATACACGAATGCACAGCACATGCTCCAACTGGAATTCTAATACAAGATGACACAGCACGTGCTATAACCAGAACTCCCATACACAAACATACAGTACTTGCTCAAAATGGAACATCAATGCGTTAACACACAACACGTGCTATAACCAGAAATCCCATACACGAACACACAGCACATGCTCCAACTGGAACTCCAATTCATTAACACAAAGCACGTGCTATAACCAGAACTCCAATGCACGAATGAACAGCACTTGCTCCAACAGAAATACCTCTTCGCCAACACATAGCAATTGCTCCAACCGAAACTCCAATACAATAACACACAGCACATGTTCCAACTGGAACTCCAATACATGAACACACAGCATGTGCTCTAACCAGAATTCCAATACACGAACCCACAGCACATGCTCCATCCGGAGTTCCAATACATGAACTCATAGAATTTGCTCCAACCAGAATAAAAATACATGAAAACCCAGCACATGCTCCAAACGGAACTCTTAAATATGAATGCACTGCGCACGCTCCAACCTGAATTCCAATACACAAACACACAGCACATGCTCCAACTGGATTTCAATACATGAAAACACAGAACATTCTCCAACTGGAACTCCAATGCACGAATGTACAGCACATTCTTCAGCCAGAACTCCAGTGTACAAATGCATTGCAGATGGTCAAACCGGAATTAAAACACGGAAACATACAGCAAATCCTACAATCAATATTCCCATACATGAACACACAGGAAATGCTCCAACCTCAATTCAAATACACGATCCCATAACACATGCTCCAATTGGACGGAATACCAATACATGAACACATAGCACATGCCC
This sequence comes from Narcine bancroftii, assembly GCF_036971445.1. NCBI lineage: Eukaryota > Metazoa > Chordata > Chondrichthyes > Torpediniformes > Narcinidae > Narcine > Narcine bancroftii. Next base: position 120,264 of record NW_027211862.1, on the reverse strand, counting down.
CAACTGGATCTCCAATACATCAACACACAGCACATGCTCCAAACGCAATTCCTATACACAATAACAGAGCGCATGCTCCAACCACACTACAAATAAATGAACACCAAGCACATGCTCCAACCGGAACTCCAAACACAAACACACAACACATGCACCAAATGAAATATGAATACATGAATGCACGGCAAATAATCCAACCGGATGTGCAATACATGAACACACAGCATGTGCTCTAACTGGAATTCCAATACACGAACCCATAGAACATGCTCCATCCAGAGTTCCAATACACAAATGCACAGCCCATGCTCTAATCAGATCTCCAATACATGCAAATACAGAACGTGCTATAACCAGAAATCCCATACACGAACACACATGACATGCTCCAACTGGAACTCCAATACATTAACACACAGCACGTACTATAACCAGAACTCCAATACACGAATGAACAGCACATGCTCCAACAGAAATACCTCTTCGCCAACACATAGCAATTGCTCCAACCAAAACTCCAATACATTAACACACAACACATGCTCCAACCTGAATTCCAATACACGAATGCACAGCACATGCTCCAACTGGAATTCTAATACAAGATGACACAGCACGTGCTATAACCAGAACTCCCATACACAAACATACAGTACATGCTCCAAATGGAACATCAATGCGTTAACACACAGCACGTGCTATAACCAGAAATCCCATACACGAACACAAAGCACATGCTCCAACTGGAACTCCAATTCATTAACACAAAGCACGTGCTATAACCAGAACTCCAATACACGAATGAACAGCACTTGTTCCAACAGAAATACATCTTCGCCAACACATAGCAATTGCTCCAACCGAAACTCCAATATATTAACACACAGCACATGCTCCAACTGGAATTCCAATACATGAACCCGCCGCACATGCTCCATCCGGAGTTCCAATACATGAACTCATAGAATATGCTTTAACCAGAATAAAAATACATGAACACCCAGCACATGCTCCAAACAGACTCTTAAATATGAATGCTCTGCGCACGCTCCAACCTGAATTCCAATACACAAACACACAGCACATGCTCCAACTGGATTTCAATACATGAAAACACAGCACATTCTCCAACTGGAACTCCAATGCACGAACGTACAGCACATTCTTCAGCCAGAACTCCAGTGTACAAATGCATTGCAGATGTTCCAACCGGAATTCCAACACGAAAACATACAGCAAATGCTACAATCATTATTCCCATACATGAACACACAGGACATCCTCCAACCTCAATTCCAATACACGATCCCATAACATATGCTCCAATTGGACGGAATTCCAATACATGAACACACAGCACATGCCCCAACTGGATCTCCAATACATCAACACACAGGACACGCTCCAAACGCAATTCCTATACACAATAACAGAGCGCATGCACCAACCACACTACAAATAATTGAACACCAAGCACATGCTCCAACCGGAACTCCAAACACAAACACACAACACATGCACCAAATGAAATATGAATACACCAATGCACGGCACATGATCCAACCGGATGTGCAATACATGAACACACAGCATGTGCTCTAACTGGAATTCCAATACACGAACCCATAGAACATGCTCCATCCAGAGTTCCAATACACAAATGCACAGCTCATGCTCCAATCAGATCTCCAATACATGCAAACACAGCACGTGCTATAACCAGAAATCCCATACACGAAAACACATGACATGCTCCAACTGGAACACCAATACATTAACACACAGCACGTACTATAACCAGAACTCCAATACACGAATGAACAGCACATGCCCCAACAGAAATACCTCTTCGCCAACACATAGCAATTGCTCCAACCGAAACTCCAATACATTAAGACACAACACATGCTCCAACCTGAATTCCAATACATGAATGCACAGCACATGCTCCAACTGGAATTCTAATACAAGATGACACAGCACGTGCTATAACCAGAACTCCCATACACAAACATACAGTACATGCTCCAAATGGAACATCAATGCGTTAACACACAGCACGTGCTATAACCAGAACTCCCATACACGAACACACAGCACATGCTCCAACTGGAACTCCAATTCATTAACACAAAGCACGTGCTATAACCAGAACTCCAATACACGAATGAACAGCACTTGCTCCAACAGAAATACCTCTTCGCCAACACATAGCAATTGCTCCAACCGAAACTCCAATACAATAACACACAGCACATGTTCCAACTGGAACTCCAATACATGAACACACAGCATGTGCTCTAACCAGAATTCCAATACACGAACCCACAGCACATGCTCCATCCGGAGTTCCATTACATCAACTCATAGAATATGCTTTAACCAGAATAAAAATACATGAACTCCCAGCACATGCTCCAAAAGGAACTCTTAAATATGAATGCTCTGCGCACGCACCAACCTGAATTCCAGAACACAAACACACAGCACATGCTTCAACTGGATTTCAATACATGAAAACACAGCACTTTCTCCAACTGGAACTCCACTGCACGAACGTACAGCACATGCTTCAGCCAGAACTCCAGTATACAAATGCATTGCAGATGGTCCAACCGGAATTCCAACACGGAAACATACAGAAAATGCTAAAATCTTACTTCCTATACATGAACACACAGGACATACTCCAACCTCAATTCCAATACACGATCCCACAACACATGCTCCAATTGGACGGAATACCAATACTTGAACACATAGCACATGCCCCAAATGGATCTCCAATACATCAACACACAGCACATGCTCCAAACGCAATTCCTATACAAAATAACAGAGCGCATGCTCCAACCACACTACAAATAAATGAACACCAAGCACATGCTCCAACCGGAACTCCAAACACAAACACACAACACATGCACCAAATGAAATATGAATACACGAATGAACGGCACATGATCCAACCATATGTGCAATACATGAACACACAGCATGTGCTCTAATTGGAATTCCAATACACGAACCCATAGAACATGCTCCATCCAGAGTTCCAATACACAAATGCACAGCCCATGCTCTAATCAGATCTCCAATACATGCAAATACAGCACGTGCTATAACCAGAAATCCCATACACGAACACACATGAAATGCTCCAACTGGAACTCCAATACATTAACACACAGCACGTACTATAAGCAGAACTCCAATACACGAATCAACAGCACATGCTCCAACAGAAATACCTCTTCGTCAACACATAGCAATTGCTCCAACCGAAACTCCAATACATTAACACACAACACATGCGCCAACCTGAATTCCAATACACGAATGCACAGCACATGCTCCAACTGGAATTCTAATGCAAGATGACACAGCACGTGCTATAACCAGAACTCCCATACACAAACATACAGTACATGCTCCAAATGGAACATCAATGCGTTAACACACAGCAAGTGCTATAACCAGAAATCCCATACACGAACACATACCACATGCTCCAACTGGAACTCCAATTCATTAACACAAAGCACGTGCTATAACCAGAACTCCAATACACGAATGAACAGCACTTGCTCCAACAGAAATACCTCTTCGCCAACACATAGCAATTGCTCCAACCGAAACTCCAATAGAATAACACACAGCACATGTTCCAACTGGAACTCCAATACATGAACACACAGCATGTGCTCTAACCAGAAATCCAATACACGAACCCACAGCACATGCTCCATCCGGAGTTCCAATACATGAACTCATAGAGTATGCTCCAACCGGAATAAAAATACATGAAAACCCAGCACATGCTCCAAACGGAACTCTTAAATATGAATGCACTGCGCACGCTCCAACCTGAATTCCAATACACAAAAACACAGCACATGCTCCAACTGGATTTCAATACATGAAAACACAGCACATTCTCCAACTGGAACTCCAATGCATGAATGTACAGCACATTCTTCAGCCAGAACTCCAGTGTACAAATGCATTGCAGATGTTCAAACAGTAATTCCAACACGGAAACATACAGCAAATGCTACAATCAATATTCCCATACATGAACACACAGGAAATGCTCCAACCTCAATTCCAATACACGATCCCATAACACATGCTCCAATTGGACGGAATTCCAATACATGAACACACAGCACATGCGCAACCGGATCTCCAATACATGAACACACAGCACATGCTCCAAACGCAATTCCTATACACAATAACAGAGCGCATGCTCCACCACACTACAAATAAATGAACACCAAGCACATGCTCCAACCGGAACTCCAAACACAAACACACAACACATGCACCAAATGAAATATTAATACATGAATGCACGGCAAATAATCCAACCGGATGTGCAATACATGAACACACAGCATGTGCTCTAACTGGAATTCCAATACACGAACCCATAGAACATGCTCCATCCAGAGTTCCAATACACAAATGCACAGCCCATCTCCAATCAGATCTCCAATACATGCAAACACAGCACGTGCTATAACCAGAAATCCCATACACGAACACACATGACATGCTCCAACTGGAACTCCAATACATTAACACACAGCACGTACTATAACCAGAACTCCAATACACGAATGAACAGCACATGCTCCAACAGAAATACCTCTTCGCCAACACATAGCAATTGCTCCAACCGAAACTCCAATACATTAACACACAGCACATGCTCCAACTGGAATTCTAATACAACATGACACAGCACGTGCTATAACCAGAACTCCCATACACAAACATACAGTACATGCTCCAAATGGAACATCAATGCGTTAACACACAACACGTGCTATAACCAGAAATCCCATACACGAACACACAGCACATGCTCCAACTGGAACTCCAATTCATTAACACAAAGCACGTGCTATAACCAGAACTCCAATGCACGAATGAACAGCACTTGCTCCAACAGAAATACCTCTTCGCCAACACATAGCAATTGCTCCAACCGAAACTCCAATACAATAACACACAGCACATGTTCCAACTGGAACTCCAATACATGAACACACAGCATGTGCTCTAACCAGAATTCCAATACACGAACCCACAGCACATGCTCCATCCGGAGTTCCAAAACATGAACTCATAGAATATGCTCCAACCAGAATAAAAATACATGAAAACCCAGCACATGCTCCAAACGGAACTCTTAAATATGAATGCACTGCGCACGCTCCAACCTGAATTCCAATACACAAACACACAGCACATGCTCCAACTGGATTTCAATACATGAAAACACAGCACATTCTCCAACTGGAACTCCAATGCACGAATGTACAGCACATTCTTCAGCCAGAACTCCAGTGTAGAAATGCATTGCAGATGGTCAAACCGGAATTAAAACACGGAAACATACAGCAAATCCTACAATCAATATTCCCATACATGAACACACAGGAAATGCTCCAACCTCAATTCAAATACACGATCCCATAACACATGCTCCAATTGGACGGAATACCAATACATGAACACATAGCACATGCCCCAACTGGATCTCCAATACATCAACACACAGCACATGCTCCAAACGCAATTCCTTTACACAATAACAGAGCGCATGCTCCAACCACACTACAAATAAATGAACACCAAGCACATGCTCCAACCGGAACTCCAAACACAAACACACAACACATGCACCAAATGAAATATGAATACATGAATGCACGGCAAATAATCCAACCGGATGTGCAATACATGAACACACAGCATGTGCTCTAACTGGAATTCCAATACACGAACCCATAGAACATGCTCCATCCAGAGTTCCAATACACAAATGCACAGCCCATGCTCTAATCAGATCTCCAATACATGCAAATACAGCACGTGCTATAACCAGAAATCCCATACACGAACACACATGACATGCTCCAACTGGAACTCCAATACATTAACACACAGCACATGCTCCAACCTGAATTCCAATACATGAATGCACAGCACATGCTCCAACTGGAATTCTAATACAAGATGACACAGCACGTGCTATAACCAGAACTCCCATACACGAACATACAGCACATGCTCCAACTGGAACTCCAATTCATTAACACAAAGCACATGCTATAACCAGAACTCCAATACACGAATGAACAGCACATACCCCAACAGAAATATCTCTTCGCCAACACAGAGCAATTGCTCCAACCGAAACTCCAATACATTAACACACAACACATGCTCCAACCTGAATTCCAATACATGAATGCACAGCACATGCTCCAACTGGAATTCTAATACAAGATGACACAGCACGTGCTATAACCAGAACTCCCATACACAAACATACAGTACATGCTCCAAATGGAACATCAATGCGTTAACACACAGCACGTGCTATAACCAGAACTCCCATACACGAACACACAGCACATGCTCCAACTGGAACTCCAATTCATTAACACAAAGCACATGCTATAACCAGAACTCCAATACACGAATGAACAGCACTTGCTCCAACAGAAATACCTCTTCGCCAGCACATAGCAATTGCTCCAACCAAAACTCCAATACAATAACACACAGCATATTTTCCAACTGGAACTCCAATACATGAACACACAGCATGTGCTCTAACCAGAATTCCAATACACGAACACACAGCACATGCTCCATCCGGAGTTCCAATACATGAACTCATAGAATATGCTCCAACCAGAATAAAAATACATGAACACCCAGCACATGCTCCAAACGGTCTTAAATATGAATGCACTGCGCACGCTCCAACCTGAATTCCAATACACAAACACACAGCAAATGCTTCAACTGGATTTCAATACATGAAAACACAGCACCTTCTCCAACTGGAACTCCACTGCACGAACGTACAGCACATGCTTCAGCCAGAACTCCAGTATACAAATGCATTGCAGATGGTCCAACCGGAATTCCAACATGGAAACATACAGCAAATGCTACAATCATACTTCTTATACATGAACAAACAGGACATACTCCAACCTCAATTCCAATACACGATCCCATAACACATGCTCCAAATGGACGGAATACCAATACATGAACACATAGCACATGCCCCAACTGGATCTCCAATACATCAACACACAGCACATGCTCCAAACGCAATTCCTATACACAATAACAGAGCGCATGCTCCAACCACACTACAAATAAATGAACACCAAGCACATGCTCCAACCGGAACTCCAAACACAAACACACAACACATGCACCAAATGAAATATGAATTCACGAATGCACGGCACATGATCCAACCGGATGTGCAATACATGAACACACAGCATGTGCTCTAACTGGAATTCCAATACACGAACCCATAGAACATGCTCCATCCAGAGTTCCAATACACAAATGCACAGCCCATGCTCTAATCAGATCTCCAATACATGCAAATACAGCACGTGCTATAACCAGAAATCCCATACACGAACACACAGCACATGCTCCAACTGGAACTCCAATTCATTAACACAAAGCACGTGCTATAACCAGAACTCCAATACACGAATGAACAGCACTTGCTCCAACAGAAGTACCTCTTCGCCAACACATAGCAATTGCTCCAACCGAATCTCCAATACATTAACACACAACACATGCGCCAACCTGAATTCCAATACACGAATGCACAGCACATGCTCCAACTGGAATTCTAATACAAGATGAAACAGCACGTGCTATAACCAGAACTCCCATACACAAACATACAGTACATGCTCCAAATGGAACATCAATGCATTAACACACAGCACGTGCTATAACCAGAAATCCCACACACGAACACACAGCACATGCTCCAACTGAAACTCCAATTCATTAACACAAAGCACGTGCTATAACCAGAACTCCAATACACGAATGAACAGCACTTGCTCCAACAGAAATACCTCTTCGCCAACACATAGCAATTGCTCCAACCGAAACTCCAATACAATAACACAGAGCACATGTTCCAACTGGAACTCCAATACATGAACACACAGCATGTGCTCTAACCAGAATTCCAATACACGAACCCACAGCACATGCTCCATCCGGAGTTCCATTACATGAACTAATAGAATATGCTTTAACCAGAATAAAAATACATGAACACCCAGCACATGCTCCAAACGGAACTCTTAAATATGAATGCTCTGCGCACGCTCCAACCTGAATTCCAGAACACAAACACACAGCACATGCTTCAACTGGATTTCAATACATGAAAACACAGCACCTTCTCCAACTGGAACTCCACTGCACGAACGTACAGCACATGCTTCAGCCAGAACTCCAGTATACAAATGCATTGCAGATGGTCCAACCGGAATTCCAACATGGAAACATACAGCAAATGCTACAATCATACTTCCTATACATGAACACACAGGACATACTCAAACCTCAATTCCAATACACGATCCCATAACACATGCTCCAATTGGACGGAATACCAATACATGAACACATAGTACATACCCCAACTGGATCTCCAATACATCAACACACAGCACATGCTCAAAACGCAATTCCTATACACAATAACAGAGCGCATGCTCCAACCACACTACAAATAAATGAACACCAAGCACATGCTCCAACCAGAACTCCAAACACAAACACACAACACATGCACCAAATGAAATATGAATACACGAATGAACGGCACATGATCCAACCATATGTGCAATACATGAACACACAGCATGTGCTCTAACTGGAATTCCAATACACGAACCCATAGAACATGCTCCATCCAGAGTTCCAATACACAAATGCACAGCCCATGCTCCAATCAGAACTCCAATACATGCAAACACAGCACGTGCTATAACCAGATATCCCATACACGTAAACACATGACATGCTCCAACTGGAACACCAATACATTAACACACAGCACGTACTATAAGCAGAACTCCAATACACGAATCAACAGCACATGCTCCAACAGAAATACCTCTTCGTCAACACATAGCAATTGCTCCAACCGAAACTCCAATATATTAACACACAACACATGCGCCAACCTGAATTCCAATACACGAATGCATTGCACATGCTCCAACTGGAATTCTAATACAAGATGACACAGCACGTGCTGTAACCAGAACTCCCATACACAAACATACAGTACATGCTCCAAATGGAACATCAATGCGTTAACACACAGCACGTGCTATAACCAGAAATCCCATACACGAACACACAGCACATGCTCCAACTGGAACTCGAATTCATTAACACCAAGCACCTGCTATAACCAGAACTCCAATACACGAATGAACAGCACTTGCTCCAACAGAAATACCTCTTCGCCAACACATAGCAATTGCTCCAACCGAAACTCCAATACAATAACACACAGCACATGTTCCAACTGGAACTCCAATACATGAACACACAGCATGTGCTCTAACCAGAATTCCAATGCACGAACCCACAGCACATGCTCCATCCGAGGTTCCAATACATGAACTCATAGAATATGCTCCAACCAGAATAAAAATACATGAAAACCCAGCACATGCTCCAAACGGAACTCTTAAATATGAATGCACTGCGCACGCTCCAACCTGAATTCCAATACACAAACACACAGCACATGCTCCAACTGGATTTCAATACATGAAAACACAGCACATTCTCCAACTGGAACTCCAATGCACGAATGTACAGCACATTCTTCAGCCAGAACTCCATTGTACAAATGCATTGCAGATGGTCAAACAGGAATTCCAACATGGAAACATACAGCAAATGCTACAATCAATATTCCCATACATGAAGACACAGGAAATGCTCCAACCTCAATTCCAATACACGATCCCATAACACATGCTCCAATTGGATGGAATTCCAATACATGAACACACAGCACATGCTCCAAATGGAATTCTAATACAAGATGACACAGCACGTGCTATAACCAGAACTCCCATAAACGAACACACAGCACATGCTCCAACTGGAACTCCAATACATTAACTCAAAGCACGTGCTATAACCAGAATTCCAATACACGAATGAACAGCACTTGTTCCAACAGAAATACCTCTTCGCCAACACATAGCAATTGCTCCAACCGAAACTCCAATACATTAACACACAGCACATGCTCCAACTGGAACTGCAATACATGAACACACAGCATGTGCTCTAACCAGAATTCCAATACATGAACCCGCAGCACATGCTCCATCCGGAGTTCCAATACATGAACTCATAGAATATGCTTTAACCAGAATAAAAATACATGAACATCCAGCACATGCTCCAAACGAAACTCTTAAATATGAATGCTCTGCGCACGCTCCAACCTGAATTCCAATACACAAACACACAGCACATGCTCCAACTGGATTTCAATACATGAAAACACAGCACATTCTCCAACTGGAACTCCAATGCACGAACGTACAGCACATGCTTCAGCCAGAACTCCAGTGTACAAATGCATTGCAGACTGTCCAACCCGAATTCCAACACGGAAACATACAGCAAATGCTACAATCGTTATTCCCATACATGAACACACAGGACATACTCCATCCTCAATTCCAATACACGATCCCATAACACATGCTCCAATTGGACGGAATTCCAATACATGAACACACAGCACATGCCCCAACTGGATCTCCAATATATCAACACACAGGACACGCTCCAAACGCAATTCCTATACACAATAACAGAGCGCATGCACCAACCTCACTACAAATAATTGAACACCAAGCACATGCTCCAACCGGAACTCCAAACACAAACACACAACACATGCACCAAATGAAATATTAATACATGAATGAACGGCACATGATCCAACCGGATGTGCAATACATGAACACACAGCATGTGCTCTAACTGGAATTCCAATACACGATCCCATAGAACATGCTCCATCCAGAGTTCCAATACACAAATGTACAGCCCATGCTCTAATCAGATCTCCAATACATGCAAATACAGCACGTGCTATAACCAGAAATCCCATACACGAACACACATGACATGGTCCAACTGGAACTCCTATACATTAACACACAGCACGTACTATAACCAGAACTCCAATACACGAATGAACAGCACTTGCTCCAGCAGAAATACCTCTTCGTCAACACATAGCAATTGTTCCAACCGAAACTCCAATACATTAACACACAACACATGCGCCAACCTGAATTCCAATACACGAATGCACAGCACATGCTCCAACTGGAATTCTAATACAAGATGACACAGCACGTGCTATAACCAGAACTCCCATACACAAACATACAGTACATGCTCCAAATGGAACATCAATGCGTTAACACACAGCACGTGCTATAACCAGAAATCCCATACACGAACACACAGCACATGCTCCAACTGGAACTCCAATTCATTAACACAAAGCACGTGCTATAACCAGAACTCCAATACACGAATGAACAGCACTTGCTCCAACAGAAATACCTCTTCGCCAACACATAGCAATTGCTCCAACCGAATCTCCAATACAATAACACACAGCACATGTTCCAACTGGAACTCCAATACATGAACACACAGCATGTGCTCTAACCAGAATTCCAATACACGAACCCACAGCACATGCTCCATCCGGAGTTCCAATACATGAACTCATAGAATATGCTCCAACCAGAATAAAAATACATGAAAACCCAGCACATGCTCCAAACGGAACTCTTAAATATGAATGCACTGCGCACGCTCCAACCTGAATTCCAATACACAAACACACAGCACATGCTCCAACTGGATTTCAATACATGAAAACACAGCACATTCTCCAACTGGAACTCCAATGCACGAATGTACAGCACAATCTTCAGCCAGAACTCCAGTGTACAAATGCATTGCAGATGGTCAAACCGGAATTCCAACACGGAAACATACAGCAAATGCTACAATCAATATTCCCATACATGAACACACAGGAAATGCTCCAACTTCAATTCAAATACACGATCCCATAACACATGCTCCAATTGGACGGAATACCAATACATGAACACATCGCACATGCCCCAAATGGATCTCCAATACATCAACACACAGCACATGCTCCAAACGCAATTCCTATACACAATAACAGAGCGCATGCTCCAACCACACTACAAATAAATGAACACCAAGCACATGCTCCAACCGGAACTCCAAACACAAACACACAACACATGCACCAAATGAAATATGAATACATGAATGCACGGCAAATAATCCAACCGGATGTGCAATACATGAACACACAGCATGTGCTCTAACTGGAATTCCAATACACGAACCCATAGAACATGCTCCATCCAGAGTTCCAATACACAAATGCACAGCCCATCTCCAATCAGATCTCCTATACATGCAAACACAGCACGTGCTATAACCAGAAATCCCATACACGAACACACATGACATGCTCCAACTGGAACTCCAATACATTAACACACAGCACGTACTATAACCAGAACTCCAATACACGAATGAACAGCAAATGCTCCAACAGAAATACCTCTTCGCCAACACATAGCAATTGCTCCAACCGAAACTCCAATACATTAACACACAACACATGCTCCAACCTGAATTCCAATACACGAATGCACAGCACATTCTCCAACTGGAATTCTAATACAAGATGACACAGCACGTGCTATAACCAGAACTCCCATACACAAACATACAGTACATGCTCCAAATGGAACATCAATGCGTTAACACACAGCACGTGCTATAACCAGAAATCCCATACACGAACACAAAGCACATGCTCCAACTGGAACTCCAATTCATTAACACAAAGCACGTGCTATAACCAGAACTCCAATACACGAATGAACAGCACTTGCTCCAACAGAAATACCTCTTCGCCAACACATAGCAATTGCTCCAACCGAAACTCCAATATATTAACACACAGCACATGCTCCAACTGGAATTCCAATACATGAACCCGCAGCACATGCTCCATCCGGAGTTCCAATACATGAACTCATAGAATATGCTTTAACCAGAATAAAAATACATGAACATCCAGCACATGCTCCAAACGGACTCTTAAATATGAATGCTCTGCGCACGCTCCAACCTGAATTCCAATACACAAACACACAGCACATGCTCCACCTGGATTTCAATACATGAAAACACAGCACATTCTCCAACTGGAACTCCAATGCACGAACGTACAGCACATGCTTCAGCCAGAACTCCAGTGTACAAATGCATTGCAGATGTTCCAACCGGAATTCCAACACGGAAACATACAGCAAATGCTACAATGGTTATTCCCATACATGAACACACAGGACATGCACCATCCTCAATTCCAATATATGATCCCATAACACATGCTCCAATTGGACGGAATTCCAATACATGAACACACAGCACATGCCCCAACTGGATCTCCAATATATCAACACACAGGACACGCTCCAAACGCAATTCCTATACACAATAACAGAGCGCATGCACCAACCTCACTACAAATAATTGAACACCAAGCACATGCTCCAACCGGAACTCCAAACACAAACACACAACACATGCACCAAATGAAATATGAATACACAAATGCACGGCACATGATCCAACCGGATGTGCAATACATGAACACACAGCATGTGCTCTAACTGGAATTCCAATACACGAACCCATAGAACCTGCTCCATCCAGAGTTCCAATACACAAATGCACAGCCCATGCTCCATTCAGACCTCCAATACATGCAAACACAGCACGTGCTATAACCAGAAATCCCATACACGAACACACATGACATGCTCCAACTGGAACACCAATACATTAACACACAGCACGTACTATAACCAGAACTCCAATACACGGATGAACAGCACATGCCCCAACAGAAATACCTCTTCGCCAACACATAGCAATTGCTCCAACCGAAACTCCAATACATTAACACACAACACATGCTCCAACCTGAATTCCAATACATGAATGCACAGCACATGCTCCAACTGGAATTCTAATACAAGATGACACAGCACGTGCTATAACCAGAACTCCCATACACAAACATACAGTACATGCTCCAATTGGAACATCAATGCGTTAACACACAGCACGTGCTATAACCAGAACTCCCATACACGAACACACAGCACATGCTCCAACTGGAACTCCAATTCATTAATGCAAAGCACGTGCTATAACCAGAACTCTAATACATGAATGAACAGCACTTGCTCCAACAGAAATACCTCTTCGCCAACACATAGCAATTGCTCCAACCGAAACTCCAATACAATAACACAAAGCACATTTTCCAACTGGAACTCCAATACATGAACACACAGCATGTGCTCTAACCAGAATTCCAATACACGAACCCACAGCACATGCTCCATCCGGATTTCCAATACATGAACTCATAGAATATGCTCCAAACAGAATAAAAATACATGAACACCCAGCACATGCTCCAAACAGTCTTAAATATGAATGCACTGCGCACGCTCCAACCTGAATTCCAATACACAAACACACAGCACATGCTTCAACTGGATTTCAATACATGAAAACACAGCACCTTCTCCAACTGGAACTCCACTGCACGAACGTACAGCACATGCTTCAGCCAGAACTCCAGTATACAAATGCATTGCAGATGGTCCAACCGGAATTCCAACATGGAAACATACAGCAAATGCTACAATCATACTTCCTATACATGAACACACAGGACATACTCCAACCTCAATTCCAATACACGATCCCATAACACATGCTCCAATTGGACGGAATACCAATACATGAACACATAGCACATGCCCCAACTGGATCTCCAATACATCAACACACAGCACATGCTCCAAACGCAATTCCTATACACAATAACAGAGCGCATGCTCCAACCACACTACAAATAAATGAACACCAAGCACATGCTCCAACCGGAACTCCAAACACAAACACACAACACATGCACCAAATGAAATATGAATACACGAATATACGGCACATGATCCAACCGGATGTGCAATACATGAACACACAGCATGTGCTCTAACTGGAATTCCAATACACGAACCCATAGAACATGCTCCATCCAGAGTTCCAATACACAAATGCACAGCCCATGCTCTAATCAGATCTCCAATACATGCAAATACAGCACGTGCTATAACAAGAAATCCCATACACGAACACACATGACATGCTCCAACTGGAACTCCTATACATTAACACACAGCACTTACTATAACCAGAACTCCAAAACACGAATCAACAGCACATGCTCCAACAGAAATACCTCTTCGTCTACACATAGCAATTGCTCCAACCGAAACTCCAATACATTAACACACAACACATGCGCCAACCTGAATTCCAATACATGAATGCACAGCACATGCTCCAACTGGAATTCTAATACAAGATGACACAGCACGTGCTATAACCAGAACTCCCATACACAAACATACAGTACATGCTCCAAATGGAACATCAATGCGTTTACACACAACACGTGCTATAACCAGAAATCCCATACACGAACACACAGCACATGCTCCAACTGGAACTCCAATTCATTAACACAAAGCACGTGCTATAACCAGAACTCCAATGCACGAATGAACAGCACTTGCTCCAACAGAAATACCTCTTCGCCAACACATAGCAATTGCTCCAACCGAAACTCCAATACAATAACACACAGCACATGTTCCAACTGGAACACCAATACATGAACACACGGCATGTGCTCTAACCAGAATTCCAATACACGAACCCACAGCACATGCTCCATCCGGAGTTCCAATACATGAACTCATAGAATATGCTCCAACCAGAATAAAAATACATGAAAACCCAGCACATGTTCCAAACGGAACTCTTAAATATGAATGCACTGCGCATGCTCCAACCTGAATTCCAATACACAAACACACAGCACATGCTCCAACTGGATTTCAATACATGAAAACACAGCACATTCTCCAACTGGAACTCCAATGCACGAATGTACAGCACATTCTTCAGCCAGAACTCCAGTGTACAAATGCATTGCAGATGGTCAAACCGGAATTAAAACACGGAAACATACAGCAAATCCTACAATCAATATTCCCATACATGAACACACAGGAAATGCTCCAACCTCAATTCAAATACACGATCCCATAACACATGCTCCAATTGGACGGAATACCAATACATGAACACATAGCACATGCCCCAACTGGATCTCCAATACATCAACACACAGCACATGCTCCAAACGCAATTCCTATACACAATAACAGAGCGCATGCTCCAACCACACTACAAATAAATGAACACCAAGCACATGCTCCAACCGGAACTCCAAACACAAACACACAACACATGCACCAAATGAAATATGAATACATGAATGCACGACAAATAATCCAACCGGATGTGCAATACATAAACACACAGCATGTGCTCTAACTGGAATTCCAATACACGAACCCATAGAACATGCTCCATCCAGAGTTCCAATACACAAATGCACAGCCCATGCTCTAATCAGATCTCCAATACATGCAAATACAGAACGTGCTATAACCAGAAATTCCATACACGAACACACATGACATGCTCCAACTGGAACTCCAATACATTAACACACAGCACGTACTATAACCAGAACTCCAATACACGAATGAACAGCACATGCTCCAACAGAAATACCTCTTCGCCAACACATTGCAATTGCTCCAACCGAAACTCCAATACATTAACACACAACACATGCTCCAACCTGAATTCCAATACATGAATGCACAGCACTTGCTCCAACTGGAATTCTAATACAAGATGACACAGCACGTGCTATAACCAGAACTCCCATACACAAACATACAGTACATGCACCAAATGGAACATCAATGCGTTAACACACAGCACGTGCTATAACCAGAAATCCCATACACGAACACAAAGCACATGCTCCAACTGGAACTCCAAATCATTAACACAAAGCACGTGCTATAACCAGAACTCCAATACACGAATGAACAGCACTTGTTCCAACAGAAATACCTCTTCGCCAACACATAGCAATTGCTCCAACCGAAACTCCAATATATTAACACACAGCACATGCTCCAACTGGAATTCCAATACATGAACACGCAGCACATGCTCCATCCGGAGTTCCAATACATGAACTCATAGAATATGCTTTAACCAGAATAAAAATACATGAACACCCAGCACATGCTCCAAACGGACTCTTAAATATGAATGCTCTGCGCACGCTCCAACCTGAATTCCAATAAACAAACACACAGCACACGCTCCAACTGGATTTCAATACATGAAAACACAGCACATTCTCCAACTGGAACTCCAATGCACGAACGTACAGCACATGCTTCAGCCAGAACTCCAGTGTACAAATGCATTACAGATATTCCAACCGGAATTCCAACACGAAAACATACAGCAAATGCTACAATCGTTATTCCCATACATGAACACACAGGACATCCTCCAACCTCAATTCCAATACACGATCCCATAACATATGCTCCAATTGGACGGAATTCCAATACATGAACACACAGCACATGCCCCAACTGGATCTCCAATACATCAACACACAGGACACGCTCCAAACGCAATTCCTATACACAATAACAGAGCACATGCACCAACCACACTACAAATAATTGAACACCAAGCACATGCTCCAACCGGAACTCCAAACACAAACACACAACACATGCACCAAATGAAATATGAATACACCAATGCACGGCACATGATCCAACCGGATGTGCAATACATGAACACACAGCATGTGCTCTAACTGGAATTCCAATACACGAACCCATAGAACACGCTCCATCCAGAGTTCCAATACACAAATGCACAGCACATGCTCCAATCAGATCTCCAATACATGCAAACACAGCACGTGCCATAACCAGAAATCCCATACACGAAAACACATGACATGCTCCAACTGGAACACCAATACATTAACACACAGCACGTACTATAACCAGAACTCCAATACACGAATGAACAGCACATACCCCAACAGAAATACCTCTTCGCCAACACAGAGCAATTGCTCCAACCGAAAGTCCAATACATTAACACACAACACATGCTCCAACCTGAATTCCAATACATGAATGCACAGCACATGCTCCAACTGGAATTCTAATACAAGATGACACAGCACGTGCTATAACCAGAACTCCCATACACAAACATACAGTACATGCTCCAAATGGAACATCAATGCGTTAACACACAGCACGTGCTATAACCAGAACTCCCATACACGAACACACAGCACATGCTCCAACTGGAACTCCAATTCATTAACACAAAGCACATGCTATAACCAGAACTCCAATACACGAATGAACAGCACTTGCTCCAACAGAAATACCTCTTCGCCAGCACATAGCAATTGCTCCAACCGAAACTCCAATACAATAACACACAGCACATTTTCCAACTGGAACTCCAATACATGAACACACAGCATGTGCTCTAACCAGAATTCCAATACACGAACCCACAGCACATGCTCCATCCGGAGTTCCAATACATGAACACATAGAATATATTCCAAGCAGAATAAAAATACATGAACACCCAGCACATGCTCCAAACGGTCTTAAATATGAATGCACTGCGCACGCTCCAACCTGAATTCCAATACACAAACACACAGCACATGCTTCAACTGGATTTCAATACATGAAAACACAGCACCTTCTCCAACTGGAACTCCACTGCACGAACGTACAACACATTCTTCAGCCAGAACTCCAGTATACAAATGCATTGCAGATGGTCCAACCGGAATTCCAACATGGAAACATACAGCAAATGCTACAATCATACTTCCTATACATGAACAAACAGGACATACTCCAACCTCAATTCCAATACACGATCCCATAACACATGCTCCAAATGGACGGAATACCAATACATGAACACATAGCACATGCCCCAACTGGATCTCCAATACATCAACACACAGCACATGCTCCAAACGCAATTCCAATACAAAATAACAGAGCGCATGCTCCAACCACACTACAAATAAATGAACACCAAGCACATGCTCCAACCGGAACTCCAAACACAAACACACAACACATGCACCAAATGAAATATGAATTCACGAATGCACGGCACATGATCCAACCGGATGTGCAATACATGAACAAACAGCATGTGCTCTAACTGGAATTCCAATACACGAACCCATAGAACATGCTCCATCCAGAGTTCCAATACACAAATGCACAGCCCATGCTCTAATCAGATCTCCAATACATGCAAATACAGCACGTGCTATAACCAGAAATCCCATACACGAACACACATGACATGCTCCAACTGGAACTCCAATACATTAACACACAGCACGTACTATAACCAGAACTCCAATACACGAATCAACAGCACATGCTCCAACAGAAATACCTCTTCACCAACACATAGCAATTGCTCCAACCGAATCTCCAATACATTAACACACAACACATGCGCCAACCTGAATTCCAATACACGAATGCACAGCACATGCTCCAACTGGAATTCTAATACAAGATGACACAGCACGTGCTATAACCAGAACTCCCATACACAAACATACAGTACATGCTCCAAATGGAACATCAATGCATTAACACACAGCACGTGCTATAACCAGAAATCCCATACACGAACACACAGCACATGCTCCAACTGAAACTCCAATTCATTAACACAAAGCACGTGCTATAACCAGAACTCCAATACACGAATGAACAGCACTTGCTCCAACAGAAATACCTCTTCGCCAACACATAGCAATTGCTCCAACCGAAACTCCAATACAATAACACAGAGCACATGTTCCAACTGGAACTCCAATACATGAACACACAGCATGTGCTCTAACCAGAATTCCAATACACGAACCCACAGCACATGCTCCATCGGGACTTCCATTACATGAACTCATAGAATATGCTTTAACCAGAATAAAAATACATGTACACCCAGCACATGCTCCAAACGGAACTCTTAAATATGAATGCTCTGCGCACGCTCCAACCTGAATTCCAGAACACAAACACACAGCACATGCTCCAACTGGATTTCAATACATGAAAACACAGCACATTCTCCAACTGGAACTCCAATGCACGAATGTACAGCACATTCTTCAGCCAGAACTCCAGTGTACAAATGCATTGCAGATGGTCAAACAGGAATTCCAACATGGAAACATACAGCAAATGCTACAATCAATATTCCAATACATGAACACACAGGAAATGCTCCAACCTCAATTCCAATACACGATCCCATAACACATGCTCCAATTGGACGGAATTCCAATACATGAACACACAGCACATGCCGCAACTGGATCTCCAATACATGAACACACAGCACATGCTCCAAACGCAATTCCTATACACAATAACAGAGCGCATGCTCCACCACACTACAAATAAATGAACACCAAGCACATGCTCCAACCGGAACTCCAAACACAAACACACAACACATGCACCAAATGAAATATGAATACATGAATGCACGGCAAATAATCCAACCGGATGTGCAATACATGAACACACAGCATGTGCTCTAACTGGAATTCCAATACACGAACCCATAGAACATGCTCCATCCAGAGTTCCAATACACAAATGCACAGCCCATCTCCAATCAGATCTCCAATACATGCAAACACAGCACGTGCTATAACCAGAAATCCCATACACGAACACACATGACATGCTCCAACTGGAACTCCAATACATTAACACACAGCACGTACTATAACCAGAACTCCAATACACGAATGAACAGCACATGCTCCAACAGAAATACCTCTTCGCCAACACATAGCAATTGCACCAACCGAAACTCCAATACATTAACACACAACACATGCTCCAACCTGAATTCCAATACACGAATGCACAGCACATGCTCCAACTGGAATTCTAATACAAGATGACACAGCACGTGCTATAATTAGAACTCCCATAAACGAACACACAGCACATGCTCCAACTGGAACTCCAATACATTAACTCAAAGCACGTGGTATAACCAGAATTCCAATACACGAATGAACAGCACTTGTTCCAACAGAAATACCTCTTCACCAACACATAGCAATTGCTCCAACCGAATCTCCAATACATTAACACACAACACATGCGCCAACCTGAATTCCAATACACGAATGCACAGCACATGCTCCAACTGGAATTCTAATACAAGATGACACAGCACGTGCTATAACCAGAACTCCCATACACAAACATACAGTACATGCTCCAAATGGAACATCAATGCATTAACACACAGCACGTGCTATAACCAGAAATCCCATACACGAACACACAGCACATGCTCCAACTGAAACTCCAATTCATTAACACAAAGCACGTGCTATAACCAGAACTCCAATACACGAATGAACAGCACTTGCTCCAACAGAAATACCTCTTCGCCAACACATAGCAATTGCTCCAACCGAAACTCCAATACAATAACACAGAGCACATGTTCCAACTGGAACTCCAATACATGAACACACAGCATGTGCTCTAACCAGAATTCCAATACACGAACCCACAGCACATGCTCCATCGGGACTTCCATTACATGAACTCATAGAATATGCTTTAACCAGAATAAAAATACATGTACACCCAGCACATGCTCCAAACGGAACTCTTAAATATGAATGCTCTGCGCACGCTCCAACCTGAATTCCAGAACACAAACACACAGCACATGCTCCAACTGGATTTCAATACATGAAAACACAGCACATTCTCCAACTGGAACTCCAATGCACGAATGTACAGCACATTCTTCAGCCAGAACTCCAGTGTACAAATGCATTGCAGATGGTCAAACAGGAATTCCAACATGGAAACATACAGCAAATGCTACAATCAATATTCCAATACATGAACACACAGGAAATGCTCCAACCTCAATTCCAATACACGATCC
Source organism: Narcine bancroftii (assembly GCF_036971445.1). Taxonomy (NCBI): domain Eukaryota; kingdom Metazoa; phylum Chordata; class Chondrichthyes; order Torpediniformes; family Narcinidae; genus Narcine; species Narcine bancroftii. The sequence continues at coordinate 98,232 of NW_027211862.1, read as the reverse complement.
CATAACACATGCTCCAATTGGACGGAATTCCAATACATGAACACACAGCACATGCCGCAACTGGATCTCCAATACATGAACACACAGCACATGCTCCAAACGCAATTCCTATACACAATAACAGAGCGCATGCTCCACCACACTACAAATAAATGAACACCAAGCACATGCTCCAACCGGAACTCCAAACACAAACACACAACACATGCACCAAATGAAATATGAATACATGAATGCACGGCAAATAATCCAACCGGATGTGCAATACATGAACACACAGCATGTGCTCTAACTGGAATTCCAATACACGAACCCATAGAACATGCTCCATCCAGAGTTCCAATACACAAATGCACAGCCCATCTCCAATCAGATCTCCAATACATGCAAACACAGCACGTGCTATAACCAGAAATCCCATACACGAACACACATGACATGCTCCAACTGGAACTCCAATACATTAACACACAGCACGTACTATAACCAGAACTCCAATACACGAATGAACAGCACATGCTCCAACAGAAATACCTCTTCGCCAACACATAGCAATTGCACCAACCGAAACTCCAATACATTAACACAAAACACATGCTCCAACCTGAATTCCAATACACGAATGCACAGCACATGCTCCAACTGGAATTCTAATACAAGATGACACAGCACGTGCTATAATTAGAACTCCCATAAACGAACACACAGCACATGCTCCAACTGGAACTCCAATACATTAACTCAAAGCACGTGGTATAACCAGAATTCCAATACACGAATGAACAGCACTTGTTCCAACAGAAATACCTCTTCGCCAACACATAGCAATTGCTCCAACCGAAACTCCAATACATTAACACACAGCACATGCTCCAACTGGAACTCCAATACATGAACACACAGCATGTGCTCTAACCAGAATTCCAATACATGAACCCGCAGCACATGCTCTATCCGGAGTTCCAATACATGAACTCATAGAATATGCTTTAACCAGAATAAAAATACATGAACATGCAGCACATGCTCCAAACGAATCTCTTAAATATGAATGCTCTGCGCACGCTCCAACCTGAATTCCAATACACAAACACACAGCACATGCTCCAACTGGAATTCAATACATGAAAACACAGCACATTCTCCAACTGGAACTCCAATGCACGAACGTACAGCACATGCTTCAGCCAGAACTCCAGTGTACAAATGCATTGCAGACTGTCCAACCGGAATTCCAACACGGAAACATACAGCAAATGCTATAATAGTTATTCCCATACATGAACACACAGGACATACTCCATCCTCAATTCCAATACACGATCCCATAACACATGCTCCAATTGGACGGAATTCCAATACATGAACACACAGCACATGCCCCAACTGGATCTCCAATATATCAACACACAGGACACGCTCCAAACGCAATTCCTATACACAATAACAGAGCGCATGCACCAACCTCACTACAAATAATTGAACACCAAGCACATGCTCCAACCGGAACTCCAAACACAAACACACAACACATGCACCAAATGAAATATTAATACACGATTGAACGGCACATGATCCAACCGGATGTGCAATACATGAACACACAGCATGTGCTCTAACTGGAATTCCAATACACGAACCCATAGAACATGCTCCATCCAGAGTTCCAATACACAAATGCACAGCCCATGCTCTAATCAGATCTCCAATACATGCAAATACAGCACGTGCTATAACCAGAAATCCCATACATGAAAACACATGACATGCTCCAACTGGAACTCCAATACATTAACACACAGCACGTACTATAACCAGAACTCCAATACACGAATGAACAGCACATGCTCCAACAGAAATACCTCTTCGCCAACACATAGCAATTGCACCAACCGAAACTCCAATACATTAACACACAACACATGCTCCAACCTGAATTCCAATACACGAATGCACAGCACATGCTCCAACTGGAATTCTAATACAAGATGACACAGCACGTGCTATAACCAGAACTCCCATACACAAACATACAGTACATGCTCCAAATGGAACATCAATGCGTTAACACACAGCACGTGCTATAACCAGAAATCCCATACACGAACACACAGCACATGCTCCAACTGGAACTCCAATTCATTAACACAAAGCACGTGCTATAATCAGAACTCCAATACACGAATGAACAGCACTTGCTCCAAAAGAAATACCTCTTCGCCAACACATAGCAATTGCTCCAACCGAAACTCCAATACAATAACACACAGCACATGTTCCAACTGGAACTCCAATACATGAACACACAGCATGTGCTCTAACCAGAATTCCAATACACGAACCCACAGCACATGCTCCATCCGGAGTTCCAATACATGAACTCATAGAATATGCTCCAACCAGAATAAAAATACATTAAAACCCAGCACATGCTCCAAACGGAACTCTTAAATATGAATGCACTGCGCACGCTCCAACCTGAATTCCAAAACACAAACACACAGCACATGCTCCAACTGGATTTCAATACATGAAAACACAGCACATTCTCCAACTGGAACTCCAATGCACGAATGTACAGCACATTCTTCAGCCAGAACTCCAGTGTACAAAAGCATTGCAGATGGTCAAACCGGAATTCCAACACGGAAACATACAGCAAATGCTACAATCAATATTCCCATACATGAACACACAGGAAATGCTCCAACCTCAATTCAAATACACGATCCCATAACACATGCTCCAATTGGACGGAATACCAATACATGAACACATAGCACATGCCCCAACTGGATCTCCAATACATCAACACACAGCACATGCTCCAAACGCAATTCCTATACACAATAACAGAGCGCATGATCCAACCACACTACAAATAAATGAACACCAAGCACATGCTCCAACCGGAACTCCAAACACAAACACACAACACATGCACCAAATGAAATATGAATACATGAATGCACGGCAAATAATCCAACCGGATGTGCAATACATGAACACACAGCATGTGCTCTAACTGGAATTCCAATACACGAACCCATAGAACATGCTACATCCAGAGTTCGAATACACAAATGCACAGCCCATGCTCTAATCAGACCTCCAATACATGCAAATACAGAACGTGCTATAACCAGAAATCCCATACACGAACACACATGACATGCTCCAACTGGAACTCCAATACAATAACACACAGCACGTACTAAAACCAGAACTCCAATACACAAATGAACAGCACATGCTCCAACAGAAATACCTCTTCGCCAACACATAGCAATTGCTCCAACCGAAACTCCAATACATTAACACACAACACATGCTCCAACCTGAATTCCAATACACGAATGCACAGCACATGCTCCAACTGGAATTCTAATACAAGATGACACAGCACGTGCTATAACCAGAACTCCCATACACAAACATACAGTACATGCTCCAAATGGAACATCAATGCGTTAACACACAGCACGTGCTATAACCAGAAACCCCATACACGAACACAAAGCACATGCTCCAACTGGAACTCCAATTCATTAACACAAAGCACGTGCTATAACCAGAACTCCAATACACGAATGAACACCACTTGTTCCAACAGAAATACCTCATCGCCAACACATAGCAATTGCTCCAACCGAAACTCCAATATATTAACACACAGCACATGCTTCAACTGGAATTCCAATACATGAACCCGCAGCACATGCTCCATCCGGAGTTCCAATACATGAACTCATAGAATATGCTTTAACCAGAATAAAAATACATGAACACCCAGCACATGCTCCAAACGGACTCTTAAATATGAATGCTCTGCGCACGCTCCAACCTGGATTCCAATACACAAACACACTGCACATGCTCCAACTGGATTTCAATACATGAAAACACAGCACATTCTCCAACTGGAACTCCAATGCACGAACGTACAGCACATGCTTCAGCCAGAACTCCAGTGTACAAATGCATTGCAGATGTTCCAACCGGAATTCCAACACGGAAACATACAGCAAATGCTACAATGGTTATTCCCATACATGAACACACAGGACATCCTCCAACCTCAATTCCAATACACGATCCCATAATACATGCTCCAATTGGACGTATTCCAATACATGAACACACAGCACATGCCCCAACTGGATCTCCAATACATCAACACACAGGACACGCTCCAAACGCAATTCCTATACACAATAACAGAGCGCATGCACCAACCACACTACAAATAATTGAACACCAAGCACATGCTCCAACCGGAACTCCAAACACAAACACACAACACATGCACCAAATGAAATATGAATACACGAATGCACGGCACATGATTCAACCGGAGTGCAATACATGAACACACAGCATGTGCTCTAACTGGAATTCCAATACACGAACCCATAGAACATGCTCCATCCAGAGTTCCAATACACAAATGCACAGCCCATGCTCCAATCAGATCTCCAATACATGCAAACACAGCACGTGCTATAACCAGAAATCCCATACACGAAAACACATGACATGCTCCAACTGGAACACCAATACATTAACACACAGCACGTACTAAAACCAGAACTCCAATACACGAATGAACAGCACATGCCCCAACAGAAATACCTCTTCGCCAACACATAGCAATTGCTCCAACCGAAACTCCAATACATTAACACACAACACATGCTCCAACCTGAATTCCAATACATGAATGCACAGCACATGCTCCAACTGGAATTCTAATACAAGATGACACAGCACGTGCTATAACCAGAACTCCCATACACAAACATACAGTACATGCTCCAAATGGAACATCAATGCGTTAACACACAGCACGTGCTATAACCAGAACTCCCATACACGAACACACAGCACATGCTCCAACTGGAACTCCAATTCATTAACACAAAGCACGTGCTATAACCAGAACTCCAATCCACGAATGAACAGCACTTGCTCCAACAGAAATACCTCTTCGCCAACACATAGCAATTGCTCCAACCGAAACTCCAATACAATAACACACAGCACATTTTCCAACTGGAACTCCAATACATGAACACACAGCATGTGCTCTAACCAGAATTCCAATACACGAACCCACAGCACATGCTCCATTCGGAGTTCCAATACATGAACTCATAGAATATGCTCCAAACAGAATAAAAATACATGAACACGCAGCACAGGCTCCAAACGGTCTTAAATATGAATGCACTGCGCACGCTCCAACCTGAATTCCAATACACAAACACACAGCACATGCTTCAACTGGATTTCAATACATGAAAACACAGCACCTTCTCCAAATGGAACTCCACTGCACGAACGTACAGCACATGCTTCAGCCAGAACTCCAGTATACAAATGCATTGCAGATGGTCCAACCAGAATTCCAACACGGAAACATACAGCAAATGCTACAATCATACTTCCTATACATGAACAAACAGGACATACTCCAACCTCAATTCCAATACACGATCCCATAACACATGCTCCAATTGGACGGAATTCCAATACATGAACACACAGCACATGCCCCAACTGGATCACCAATACATCAACACACAGCACATTCTCCAAACGCAATTCCTATACACAATAACAGAGCGCATGCTCCAAACACACTACAAATAAATGAACACCAAGCACATGCTCCAACCGGAACTCCAAACACAAACACACAACACATGCACGAAATGAAATATGAATACATGAATGCACGGCAAATAATCCAACCGGATGTGCAATACATGAACACACAGCATGTGCTCTAACTGGAATTCCAATACACGAACCCATATAACATGCTCCATCCAGAGTTCCAATACACAAATGTACAGCCCATGCTCTAATCAGATCTCCAATACATGCAAATACAGAACGTGCTATATCCCGAAATCCCATACACGAACACACATGACATGCTCCAACTGGAACTCCAATACGTTAACACACAGCACGTACTATAACCAGAACTCCAATACACGAATGAACAGCACATGCTCCAACAGAAATACCTCTTCGCCAACACATAGCAATTGCTCCAACCTAAACTCCAATACATTAACACACAACACATGCTCCAACCTGAATACCAATACACGAATGCACAGCACATGCTCCAACTGAAATTCTAATACAAGATGACACAGCACGTGCTATAACCAGAACTCCCATACACAAACATACAGTACATGCTCCAAATGGAACATCAATGCGTTAACACACAGCACGTGCTATAACCAGAAATCCCATACACGAACACAAAGCACATGCTCCAACTGGAACTCCAATTCATTAACACAAAGCACGTGCTATAACCAGAACTCCAATACACGAATGACCAGCACTTGTTCCAACAGAAATACCTCTTCGCCAACACATAGCAATTGATCCAACCGAAACTCCAATACAATAACACACAGCACATGTTCCAACTGGAACTCCAATACATGAACACACAGCATGTGCTCTAACCAGAATTCCAATACACGAACCCACAGCACATGCTCCATCCGGAGTTCCAATACATGAACTCATAGAATATGCTCCAACCAGAATAAAAATACATTAAAACCCAGCGCATGCTCCAAACGGAACTCTTAAATATGAATGCACTGCGCACGCTCCAACCTGAATTCCAAAACACAAACACACAGCACATGCTCCAACTGGATTTCAATACATGAAAACACAGCACATTCTCCAACTGGAACTCCAATGCACGAATGTACAGCACATTCTTCAGCCAGAACTCCAGTGTACAAATGCATTGCGGATGGTCAAACCGGAATTCCAACACGGAAACATACAGCAAATGCTACAATCAATATTCCCATACATGAACACACAGGAAATGCTCCAACCTCAATTCAAATACACGATCCCATAACACATGCTCCAATTGGACGGAATACCAATACATGAACACATAGCACATGCCCCAACTGGATCTCCAATACATCAACACACAGCACATGCTCCAAACGCAATTCCTATACACAATAACAGATCGCATGATCCAACCACACTACAAATAAATGAACACCAAGCACATGCTCCAACTGGAACTCCAAACACAAACACACAACACATGCACCAAATGAAATATGAATACATGAATGCACGGCAAATAATCCAACCGGATGTGCAATACATGAACACACAGCATGTGCTCTAACTGGAATTCCAATACACGAACCCATAGAACATGCTACATCCAGAGTTCGAATACACAAATGCACAGCCCATGCTCTAATCAGACCTCCAATACATGCAAATACAGAACGTGCTATAACCAGAAATCCCATACACGAACACACATGACATGCTCCAACTGGAACTCCAATACAATAACACACAGCACGTACTAAAACCAGAACTCCAATACACAAATGAACAGCACATGCTCCAACAGAAATACCTCTTCGCCAACACATAGCAATTGCTCCAACCAAAACTCCAATACATTAACACACAACACAGGCTCCAACCTGAATTCCAATACACGAATGCACAGCACATGCTCCAACTGGAATTCTAATACAAGATGACACAGCACGTGCTATAACCAGAACTCCCATACACAAACATACAGTACATGCTCCAAATGGAACATCAATGCGTTAACACACAGCACGTGCTATAACCAGAAACCCCATACACGAACACAAAGCACATGCTCCAACTGGAACTCCAATTCATTAACACAAAGCACGTGCTATAACCAGAACTCCAATACACGAATGAACACCACTTGTTCCAACAGAAATACCTCATCGCCAACACATAGCAATTGCTCCAACCGAAACTCCAATATATTAACACACAGCACATGCTTCAACTGGAATTCCAATACATGAACCCGCAGCACATGCTCCATCCGGAGTTCCAATACATGAACTCATAGAATATGCTTTAACCAGAATAAAAATACATGAACACCCAGCACATGCTCCAAACGGACTCTTAAATATGAATGCTCTGCGCACGCTCCAACCTGGATTCCAATACACAAACACACTGCACATGCTCCAACTGGATTTCAATACATGAAAACACAGCACATTCTCCAACTGGAACTCCAATGCACGAACGTACAGCACATGCTTCAGCCAGAACTCCAGTGTACAAATGCATTGCCGATGTTCCAACCGGAATTCCAACACGGAAACATACAGCAAATGCTACAATGGTTATTCCCATACATGAACACACAGGACATCCTCCAACCTCAATTCCAATACACGATCCCATAATACATGCTCCAATTGGACAGAATTCCAATACATGAACACACAGCACATGCCCCAACTGGATCTCCAATACATCAACACACAGGACACGCTCCAAACGCAATTCCTATACACAATAACAGAGCGCATGCACCAACCACACTACAAATAATTGAACACCAAGCACATGCTCCAACCGGAACTCCAAACACAAACACACAACACATGCACCAAATGAAATATGAATACACGAATGCACGGCACATGATTCAACCGGAGTGCAATACATGAACACACAGCATGTGCTCTAACTGGAATTCCAATACACGAACCCATAGAACATGCTCCATCCAGAGTTCCAATACACAAATGCACAGCCCATGCTCCAATCAGATCTCCAATACATGCAAACACAGCACGTGCTATAACCAGAAATCCCATACACGAAAACACATGACATGCTCCAACTGGAACACCAATACATTAACACACAGCACGTACTATAACCAGAACTCCAATACACGAATGAACAGCACATGCCCCAACAGAAATACCTCTTCGCCAACACATAGCAATTGCTCCAACCGAAACTCCAATACATTAACACACAACACATGCTCCAACCTGAATTCCAATACATGAATGCACAGCACATGCTCCAACTGGAATTCTAATACAAGATGACACAGCACGTGCTATAACCAGAACTCCCATACACAAACATACAGTACATGCTCCAAATGGAACATCAATGCGTTAACACACAGCACGTGCTATAACCAGAACTCCCATACACGAACACACAGCACATGCTCCAACTGGAACTCCAATTCATTAACACAAAGCACGTGCTATAACCAGAACTCCAATCCACGAATGAACAGCACTTGCTCCAACAGAAATACCTCTTCGCCAACACATAGCAATTGCTCCAACCGAAACTCCAATACAATAACACACAGCACATTTTCCAACTGGAACTCCAATACATGAACACACAGCATGTGCTCTAACCAGAATTCCAATACACGAACCCACAGCACATGCTCCATTCGGAGTTCCAATACATGAACTCATAGAATATGCTCCAAACAGAATAAAAATACATGAACACGCAGCACAGGCTCCAAACGGTCTTAAATATGAATGCACTGCACACGCTCCAACCTGAATTCCAATACACAAACACACAGCACATGCTTCAACTGGATTTCAATACATGAAAACACAGCACCTTCTCCAAATGGAACTCCACTGCACGAACGTACAGCACATGCTTCAGCCAGAACTCCAGTATACAAATGCATTGCAGATGGTCCAACCAGAATTCCAACACGGAAACATACAGCAAATGCTACAATCATACTTCCTATACATGAACAAACAGGACATACTCCAACCTCAATTCCAATACACGATCCCATAACACATGCTCCAATTGGACGGAATTCCAATACATGAACACACAGCACATGCCCCAACTGGATCACCAATACATCAACACACAGCACATTCTCCAAACGCAATTCCTATACACAATAACAGAGCGCATGCTCCAAACACACTACAAATAAATGAACACCAAGCACATGCTCCAACCGGAACTCCAAACACAAACACACAACACATGCACGAAATGAAATATGAATACATGAATGCACGGCAAATAATCCAACCAGATGTGCAATACATGAACACACAGCATGTGCTCTAACTGGAATTCCAATACACGAACCCATAGAACATGCTCCATCCAGAGTTCCAATACACAAATGTACAGCCCATGCTCTAATCAGATCTCCAATACATGCAAATACAGAACGTGCTATATCCCGAAATCCCATACACGAACACACATGACATGCTCCAACTGGAACTCCAATACGTTAACACACAGCACGTACGATAACCAGAACTCCAATACACGAATGAACAGCACATGCTCCAACAGAAATACCTCTTCGCCAACACATAGCAATTGCTCCAACCGAAACTCCAATACATTAACACACAACACATGCTCCAACCTGAATTCCAATACACGAATGCACAGCACATGCTCCAACTGGAATTCTAATACAAGATGACACAGCACGTGCTATAACCAGAACTCCCATACACAAACATACAGTACATGCTCCAAATGGAACATCAATGCGTTAACACACAGCACGTGCTATAACCAGAAATCCCATACACGAACACAAAGCACATGCTCCAACTGGAACTCCAATTCATTAACACAAAGCACGTGCTATAACCAGAACTCCAATACACGAATGACCAGCACTTGTTCCAACAGAAATACCTCTTCGCCAACACATAGCAATTGCTCCAACCGAAACTCCAATATATTAACACACAGCACATGCTCCAACTGGAATTCCAATACATGAACCCGCAGCACATGCTCCATCCGGAGTTCCAATACATGAACTCATAGAATATGCTTTAACCAAAATAAAAATACATGAACACCAAGCACATGCTCCAAACGGACTCTTAAATATGAATGCTCTGCGCACGCTCCAACCTGAATTCCAATACACAAACACACAGCACATGCTCAAACTGGATTTCAATACATGAAAACACAGCACATTCTCCAACTGGAACTCCAATGCACGAACGTACAGCACATGCTTCAGCCAGAACTCCAGTGTACAAATGCATTGCAGATGTTCAAACCGGAATTCCAACACGGAAACATACAGCAAATGCTACAATCATACTTCCTATACATGAACACACAGGACATCCTCCTACCTCAATTCCAATACACGATCCCATAATACATGCTCCAATTGGACGGAATTCCAATACATGAACACACAGCACATGCCCCAACTGGATCTCCAAAACATCAACACACAGGACACGCTCCAAACGCAATTCCTATACACAATAACAGAGCGCATGCACCAACCACACTACAAATAATTGAACACCAAGCACATGCTCCAACCGGAACTCCACACACAAACACACAACACATGCACCAAATGAAATATGAATACACGAATGCACGGCACATGATCCAACCGGATGTGCAATACATGAACACACAGCATGTGCTCTAACTGGAATTCCAATACACGAACGCATAGAACATGCTCCATCCAGAGTTCCAATACACAAATGCACAGCCCATGCTCCAATCAGATCTCCAATACATGCAAACAAAGCACGTGCTATAACCAGAAATCCCATACAAGAAAACACATGACATGCTCCAACTGGAACACCAATACATTAACACACAGCACGTACTATAACCAGAACTCAAATACACGAATGAACAGCACATGCCCCAACAGAAATACCTCTTTGCCAACACATAGCAATTGCTCCAACCGAAACTCCAATACATTAACACACAACACATGCTCCAACCTGAATTCCAATACATGAATGCACAGCACATGCTCCAACTGGAATTCTAATACAAGATGACACAGCACGTGCTATAACCAGAACTCCCATACACAAACATACAGTACATGCTCCAAATGGAACATCAATGCGTTAACACACAGCACGTGCTATAACCAGAACTCCCATACACGAACGCACAGCACATGCTCCAACTGGAACTCCAATTCATTAACACAAAGTACGTGCTATAACCAGAACTCCAATACACGAATGAACAGCACTTGCTCCAACAGAAATACCTCTTCGCCAACACATAGCAATTGCTCCAACCGAAACTCCAATACAATAACACACAGCACATTTTCCAACTGGAACTCCAATACATGAACACACAGCATGTGCTCTAACCAGAATTCCAATACACGAACCCACAGCACATGCTCCATCCGGAGTTCCATTACATGAACTCATAGAATATGCTTTAACCAGAATAAAAATACATGAACACCCAGCACATGCTCCAAACGGAACTCTTAAATATGAATGCTCTGCGCACGCTCCAACCTGAATTCCAATACACAAACACACAGCACATGCTTCAACTGGATTTCAATACATGAAAACACAGCACATTCTCCAACTGGAACTCCAATGCACGAACGTACAGCACATGCTTCAGCCAGAACTCCAGTGTACAAATGCATTGCAGATGTTCCAACCGGAATTCCAACACGGAAACATACAGCAAATGCTACAATCGTTATTCCCATACATGAACACACAGGACATCCTCCAACCTCAATTCCAATACACGATCCCCTAACACATGCTCCAATTGGACGGAATTCCAATACATGAACACACAGCACATGCCCCAACTGGATCTCCAATACATCAACACACAGGACACGCTCCAAACGCAATTCCTATACACAATAACAGAGCGCATGCACCAACCACACTACAAATAATTGAACACCAAGCACATGCTCCAACCGGAACTCCAAACACAAAAACACAACACATGCACGAAATGAAATATGAATACACGAATGCACGGCACATGATCCAACCGGATGTGCAATACATGAACACACAGCATGTGCTCTAACTGGAATTCCAATACAAGAACCCATAGAACATGCTCCATCCAGAGTTCCAATACACAAATTCACAGCCCATGCTCCAATCAGATCTCCAATACATGCAAACACAGCACGTGCTATAACCAGAAATCCCATACACGAAAACACATGACATGCTCCAACTGGAACACCAATACATTAACACACAGCACGTACTATAACCAGAACTCCAATACACGAATGAACAGCACATGCCCCAACAGAAATACCTCTTCGCCAACACATAGCAATTGCTCCAACCGAAACTCCAATACATTAACACAGAAGACATGCTCCAACCTGAATTCCAATTCATGAATGCACAGCACATGCTCCAACTGGAATTCTAATACAAGATGACACAGCACGTGCTATAACCAGAACTCCCATACACGAACACACAGCACATGCTCCAACTGGAACTCCAATTCATTAACACAAAGCACGTGCTATAACCAGAACTCCAATACACGAATGAACAGCACTTGCTCCAACAGAAATACCTCTTCGCCAACACATAGCAATTGCTCCAACCGAAACTCCAATACAATAACACACAGCACATTTTCCAACTGGAACTCCAATACATGAACACACAGCATGTGCTCTAACCAGAATTCCAATACACGAACCCACAGCATATGCTCCATCCGGAGTTCCAATACATGAACTGATAGAATATGCTCCAACCAGAATAAAAATACATGAACACCCAGCACATGCTCCAAACAGTCTTAAATATGAATGCACTGCGCACGCTCCAACCTGAATTCCAATACACAAACACACAGCACATGCTTCAACTGGATTTCAATACATGAAAACCCAGCACCTTCTCCAACTGGAACTCCACTGTACGAACGTACCGCACATGCTTCAGCCAGAACTCCAGTATACACATGCATTGCATATGGTCCAACCGGAATTCCAACATGGAAACATACAGCAAATGCTACAATCATACTTCCTATACATGAGCAAACAGGACATACTCCAACCTCAATTCCAATACACGATCCCATAACACATGCTCCAATTGGATGGAATACCAATACATGAACACATAGCACATGCCCCAACTGGATCTCCAATACATCAACACACAGCACATGCTCCAAACGCAATTCCTATACACAATAACAGAGCGCATGCTCCAACCACACTACAAATAAATGAACACCAAGCACATGTTCCAACCGGAACTCCAAACACAAACACACAACACATGCACCAAATGAAATATGAATACACGAATGCACGGCACATGATCCAACCGGATGTGCAATACATGAACACACAGCATTTGCTCTAACTGGAATTCCAATACACAAACCCATAGAACATGCTCCATTCAGAGTTCCAATACACAAATGCACAGCCCATGCTCTAATCAGATCTCCAATACATGCAAATACAGCACGTGCTATAACCAGAAATCCCATACACGAACACACAGCACATGCTCCAACTGGAACTCCAATTCATTAACACAAAGCACGTGCTATAACCAGAACTCCAATACACGAATGAACAGCACTTGCTCCAACAGAAATACCTCTTCGCCAACACATAGCAATTGCTCCAACCGAAACTACAATACAATAACACACAGCACATGTTCCAACTGGAACTCCAATACATGAACACACAGCATGTGCTCTAACCAGAATTCCAATACACGAACCCACAGCACATGCTCCATCCAGAGTTCCAATACATGAACTCATAGAATATGCTCCAACCAGAATAAAAATACATGAAAACCCAGCACATGCTCCAAACGGAACTCTTAAATATGAATGCACTGCGCACGCTCCAACCTGAATTCCAATACACAAACACACAGCACATGCTCCAACTGGATTTCAATACATGAAAACACAGCACATTCTCCAACTGGAACTCCAATGCACGAATGTACAGCACATTCTTCAGAGAGAACTCCAGTGTACAAATGCATTGCAGATGGTCAAACCGGAATTCCAACACGGAAACATGCACCAAATGCTACAATCTATATTCCCATACATGAACACACAGGACATGCTCCAACCTCAATTCCAATACACGATCCCATAACACATGCTCCAATTGGACGTAATACCAATACATGAACACATAGCACATGCCCCAACTGGATCTCCAATACATGAACACACAGCAAATGCTCCAAACGCAATTCCTATACACAATAACAGAGCGCATGCTCCAACCACACTACAAATAAATGAACACCAAGCACATGCTCCAACCGGAACTCCAAACACAAACACACAACACATGCACCAAATGAAATATGAATACATGAATGCACGGCAAATAATCCAACCGGATGTGAAATACATGAACACAGAGCATGTGCTCTAACTGGAATTCCAATACACGAACCCACAGAACATGCTCCATCCAGAGTTCCAATACACAAATGCACAGCCCATGCTCTAATCAGATCTCCAATACATGCAAATACAGCACGTGCTATAACCAGAAATCCCATACACGAACACACATGACATGCTCCAACTGGAACTCCAATACATTAACACACAGCACGTACTATAACCAGAACTCAAATACACGAATGAACAGCACATGCTCCAACAGAAATACCTCTTCGCCAACACATAGCAATTGCTCCAACCGAAACTCCAATACATTAACACACAACACATGCGCCAACCTGAATTCCAATACACGAATGCACAGCACGTGCTGTGTCATCTTGTATTAGAATTCCAGTTGGAGCATGTGCTATAACCAGAACTCCCATACACAAACATACAGTACATTTTCCAAATGGAACATCAATGCGTTAACACACAGCACGTGCTATAACCAGAAATCCCATACACGAACACACAGCACATGCTCCAACTGGAACTCCAATTCATTAACACAAAGCACGTGCTATAACCAGAACTCCAATACACGAATGACCAGCACTTGTTCCAACAGAAATACCTCTTCGCCAACACATAGCAATTGCTCCAACCGAAACTCCAATATATTAACACACAGCACATGCTCCAACTGGAATTCCAATACATGAACCCGCAGCACATGCTCCATCCGGAGTTCCAATACATGAACTCATAGAATATGCTTTAACCAGAATAAAAATACATGAACACCAAGCACATGCTCCAAACGGACTCTTAAATATGAATGCTCTGCGCACGCTCCAACCTGAATTCCAATACACAAACACACAGCACATGCTCCAACTGGATTTCAATACATGAAAACACAGCACATTCTCCAACTGGAACTCCAATGCACGAACGTACAGCACATGCTTCAGCCAGAACTCCAGTGTACAAATGCATTGCAGATGTTCAAACCGGAATTCCAACACGGAAACATACAGCAAATGCTACAATCATACTTCCTATACATGAACACACAGGACATCCTCCTACCTCAATTCCAATACACGATCCCATAATACATGCTCCAATTGGACGGAATTCCAATACATGAACACACAGCACATGCCCCAACTGGATCTCCAAAACATCAACACACAGGACACGCTCCAAACGCAATTCCTATACACAATAACAGAGCGCATGCACCAACCACACTACAAATAATTGAACACCAAGCACATGCTCCAACCGGAACTCCACACACAAACACACAACACATGCACCAAATGAAATATGAATACACGAATGCACGGCACATGATCCAACCGGATGTGCAATACATGAACACACAGCATGTGCTCTAACTGGAATTCCAATACACGAACGCATAGAACATGCTCCATCCAGAGTTCCAATACACAAATGCACAGCCCATGCTCCAATCAGATCTCCAATACATGCAAACAAAGCACGTGCTATAACCAGAAATCCCATACAAGAAAACACATGACATGCTCCAACTGGAACACCAATACATTAACACACAGCACGTACTACAACCAGAACTCAAATACACGAATGAACAGCACATGCCCCAACAGAAATACCTCTTTGCCAACACATAGCAATTGCTCCAACCGAAACTCCAATACATTAACACACAACACATGCTCCAACCTGAATTCCAATACATGAATGCACAGCACATGCTCCAACTGGAATTCTAATACAAGATGACACAGCACGTGCTATAACCAGAACTCCCATACACAAACATACAGTACATGCTCCAAATGGAACATCAATGCGTTAACACACAGCACGTGCTATAACCAGAACTCCCATACACGAACGCACAGCACATGCTCCAACTGGAACTCCAATTCATTAACACAAAGCACGTGCTATAACCAGAACTCCAATACACGAATGAACAGCACTTGCTCCAACAGAAATACCTCTTCGCCAACACATAGCAATTGCTCCAACCGAAACTCCAATACAATAACACACAGCACATTTTCCAACTGGAACTCCAATACATGAACACACAGCATGTGCTCTAACCAGAATTCCAATACACGAACCCACAGCACATGCTCCATCCGGAGTTCCAATACATGAACTCATAGAATATGCTCCAACCAGAATAAAAATACATGAACACACAGCACATGCTCCAAACGGTCTTAAATATGAATGCACTGCGCACGCTCCAACCTGAATTCCAATACGCAAACACACAGCACATGCTTCAACTGGATTTCAAAACATGAAAACACAGCACCTTCTCCAACTGGAACTCCACTGCACGAACGTACAGCACATGCTTCAGCCAGAACGCCAGTATACAAATGCATTGCATATGGTCTAACCGGAATTCCAACATGGAAACATACAGCAAATGCTACAATCATACTTCCTATACATGAGCAAACAGGACATACTCCAACCTCAATTCCAATACACGATCCAATAACACATGCTCCAATTGGACGGAATACCAATACATGAACACATAGCACATGCCCCAACTGGATCTCCAATACATCAACACACAGCACATGCTCCAAACGCAATTCCTATACACAATAACAGAGCGCATGCTCAAACCACACTACAAATAAATGAACACCAAGCACATGCTCCAACCGGAACTCCAAACACAAACACACAACACATGCACCAAATGAAATATGAATACACGAATGCACGGCACATGATCCAACCGGATGTGCAATACATGAACACACAGCATGTGCTCTAACTGGAATTCCAATACACGAACGCATAGAACATGCTCCATCCAGAGTTCCAATACACAAATGCACAGCCCATGCTCCAATCAGATCTCCAATACATGCAAACAAAGCACGTGCTATAACCAGAAATCCCATACAAGAAAACACATGACATGCTCCAACTGGAACACCAATACATTAACACACAGCACGTACTATAACCAGAACTCAAATACACGAATGAACAGCACATGCCCCAACAGAAATACCTCTTTGCCAACACATAGCAATTGCTCCAACCGAAACTCCAATACATTAACACACAACACATGCTCCAACCTGAATTCCAATACATGAATGCACAGCACATGCTCCAACTGGAATTCTAATACAAGATGACACAGCACGTGCTATAACCAGAACTCCCATACACAAACATACAGTACATGCTCCAAATGGAACATCAATGCGTTAACACACAGCACGTGCTATAACCAGAACTCCCATACACGAACGCACAGCACATGCTCCAACTGGAACTCCAATTCATTAACACAAAGCACGTGCTATAACCAGAACTCCAATACACGAATGAACAGCACTTGCTCCAACAGAAATACCTCTTCGCCAACACATAGCAATTGCTCCAACCGAAACTCCAATACAATAACACACAGCACATTTTCCAACTGGAACTCCAATACATGAACACACAGCATGTGCTCTAACCAGAATTCCAATACACGAACCCACAGCACATGCTCCATCCGGAGTTCCATTACATGAACTCATAGAATATGCTTTAACCAGAATAAAAATACATGAACACCCAGCACATGCTCCAAACGGAACTCTTAAATATGAATGCTCTGCGCACGCTCCAACCTGAATTCCAATACACAAACACACAGCACATGCTTCAACTGGATTTCAATACATGAAAACACAGCACATTCTCCAACTGGAACTCCAATGCACGAACGTACAGCACATGCTTCAGCCAGAACTCCAGTGTACAAATGCATTGCAGATGTTCCAACCGGAATTCCAACACGGAAACATACAGCAAATGCTACAATCGTTATTCCCATACATGAACACACAGGACATCCTCCAACCTCAATTCCAATACACGATCCCCTAACACATGCTCCAATTGGACGGAATTCCAATACATGAACACACAGCACATGCCCCAACTGGATCTCCAATACATCAACACACAGGACACGCTCCAAACGCAATTCCTATACACAATAACAGAGCGCATGCACCAACCACACTACAAATAATTGAACACCAAGCACATGCTCCAACCGGAACTCCAAACACAAAAACACAACACATGCACGAAATGAAATATGAATACACGAATGCACGGCACATGATCCAACCGGATGTGCAATACATGAACACACAGCATGTGCTCTAACTGGAATTCCAATACAAGAACCCATAGAACATGCTCCATCCAGAGTTCCAATACACAAATTCACAGCCCATGCTCCAATCAGATCTCCAATACATGCAAACACAGCACGTGCTATAACCAGAAATCCCATACACGAAAACACATGACATGCTCCAACTGGAACACCAATACATTAACACACAGCACGTACTATAACCAGAACTCCAATACACGAATGAACAGCACATGCCCCAACAGAAATACCTCTTCGCCAACACATAGCAATTGCTCCAACCGAAACTCCAATACATTAACACAGAAGACATGCTCCAACCTGAATTCCAATTCATGAATGCACAGCACATGCTCCAACTGGAATTCTAATACAAGATGACACAGCACGTGCTATAACCAGAACTCCCATACACGAACACACAGCACATGCTCCAACTGGAACTCCAATTCATTAACACAAAGCACGTGCTATAACCAGAACTCCAATACACGAATGAACAGCACTTGCTCCAACAGAAATACCTCTTCGCCAACACATAGCAATTGCTCCAACCGAAACTCCAATACAATAACACACAGCACATTTTCCAACTGGAACTCCAATACATGAACACACAGCATGTGCTCTAACCAGAATTCCAATACACGAACCCACAGCATATGCTCCATCCGGAGTTCCAATACATGAACTGATAGAATATGCTCCAACCAGAATAAAAATACATGAACACCCAGCACATGCTCCAAACAGTCTTAAATATGAATGCACTGCGCACGCTCCAACCTGAATTCCAATACACAAACACACAGCACATGCTTCAACTGGATTTCAATACATGAAAACCCAGAACCTTCTCCAACTGGAACTCCACTGTACGAACGTACCGCACATGCTTCAGCCAGAACTCCAGTATACACATGCATTGCATATGGTCCAACCGGAATTCCAACATGGAAACATACAGCAAATGCTACAATCATACTTCCTATACATGAGCAAACAGGACATACTCCAACCTCAATTCCAATACACGATCCCATAACACATGCTCCAATTGGATGGAATACCAATACATGAACACATAGCACATGCCCCAACTGGATCTCCAATACATCAACACACAGCACATGCTCCAAACGCAATTCCTATACACAATAACAGAGCGCATGCTCCAACCACACTACAAATAAATGAACACCAAGCACATGTTCCAACCGGAACTCCAAACACAAACACACAACACATGCACCAAATGAAATATGAATACACGAATGCACGGCACATGATCCAACCGGATGTGCAATACATGAACACACAGCATTTGCTCTAACTGGAATTCCAATACACAAACCCATAGAACATGCTCCATTCAGAGTTCCAATACACAAATGCACAGCCCATGCTCTAATCAGATCTCCAATACATGCAAATACAGCACGTGCTATAACCAGAAATCCCATACACGAACACACAGCACATGCTCCAACTGGAACTCCAATTCATTAACACAAAGCACGTGCTATAACCAGAACTCCAATACACGAATGAACAGCACTTGCTCCAACAGAAATACCTCTTCGCCAACACATAGCAATTGCTCCAACCGAAACTACAATACAATAACACACAGCACATGTTCCAACTGGAACTCCAATACATGAACACACAGCATGTGCTCTAACCAGAATTCCAATACACGAACCCACAGCACATGCTCCATCCAGAGTTCCAATACATGAACTCATAGAATATGCTCCAACCAGAATAAAAATACATGAAAACCCAGCACATGCTCCAAACGGAACTCTTAAATATGAATGCACTGCGCACGCTCCAACCTGAATTCCAATACACAAACACACAGCACATGCTCCAACTGGATTTCAATACATGAAAACACAGCACATTCTCCAACTGGAACTCCAATGCACGAATGTACAGCACATTCTTCAGAGAGAACTCCAGTGTACAAATGCATTGCAGATGGTCAAACCGGAATTCCAACACGGAAACATGCACCAAATGCTACAATCTATATTCCCATACATGAACACACAGGAAATGCTCCAACCTCAATTCCAATACACGATCCCATAACACATGCTCCAATTGGACGTAATACCAATACATGAACACATAGCACATGCCCCAACTGGATCTCCAATACATGAACACACAGCAAATGCTCCAAACGCAATTCCTATACACAATAACAGAGCGCATGCTCCAACCACACTACAAATAAATGAACACCAAGCACATGCTCCAACCGTAACTCCAAACACAAACACACAACACATGCACCAAATGAAATATGAATACATGAATGCACGGCAAATAATCCAACCGGATGTGAAATACATGAACACAGAGCATGTGCTCTAACTGGAATTCCAATACACGAACCCACAGAACATGCTCCATCCAGAGTTCCAATACACAAATGCACAGCCCATGCTCTAATCAGATCTCCAATACATGCAAATACAGCACGTGCTATAACCAGAAATCCCATACACGAACACACATGACATGCTCCAACTGGAACTCCAATACATTAACACACAGCACGTACTATAACCAGAACTCAAATACACGAATGAACAGCACATGCTCCAACAGAAATACCTCTTCGCCAACACATAGCAATTGCTCCAACCGAAACTCCAATACATTAACACACAACACATGCGCCAACCTGAATTCCAATACACGAATGCACAGCACGTGCTGTGTCATCTTGTATTAGAATTCCAGTTGGAGCATGTGCTATAACCAGAACTCCCATACACAAACATACAGTACATTTTCCAAATGGAACATCAATGCGTTAACACACAGCACGTGCTATAACCAGAAATCCCATACACGAACACACAGCACATGCTCCAACTGGAACTCCAATTCATTAACACAAAGCACGTGCTATAACCAGAACTCCAATACACGAATGACCAGCACTTGTTCCAACAGAAATACCTCTTCGCCAACACATAGCAATTGCTCCAACCGAAACTCCAATATATTAACACACAGCACATGCTCCAACTGGAATTCCAATACATGAACCCGCAGCACATGCTCCATCCGGAGTTCCAATACATGAACTCATAGAATATGCTTTAACCAGAATAAAAATACATGAACACCAAGCACATGCTCCAAACGGACTCTTAAATATGAATGCTCTGCGCACGCTCCAACCTGAATTCCAATACACAAACACACAGCACATGCTCCAACTGGATTTCAATACATGAAAACACAGCACATTCTCCAACTGGAACTCCAATGCACGAACGTACAGCACATGTTTCAGCCAGAACTCCAGTGTACAAATGCATTGCAGATGTTCAAACCGGAATTCCAACACGGAAACATACAGCAAATGCTACAATCATACTTCCTATACATGAACACACAGGACATCCTCCTACCTCAATTCCAATACACGATCCCATAATACATGCTCCAATTGGACGGAATTCCAATACATGAACACACAGCACATGCCCCAACTGGATCTCCAAAACATCAACACACAGGACACGCTCCAAACGCAATTCCTATACACAATAACAGAGCGCATGCACCAACCACACTACAAATAATTGAACACCAAGCACATGCTCCAACCGGAACTCCACACACAAACACACAACACATGCACCAAATGAAATATGAATACACGAATGCACGGCACATGATCCAACCGGATGTGCAATACATGAACACACAGCATGTGCTCTAACTGGAATTCCAATACACGAACGCATAGAACATGCTCCATCCAGAGTTCCAATACACAAATGCACAGCCCATGCTCCAATCAGATCTCCAATACATGCAAACAAAGCACGTGCTATAACCAGAAATCCCATACAAGAAAACACATGACATGCTCCAACTGGAACACCAATACATTAACACACAGCACGTACTACAACCAGAACTCAAATACACGAATGAACAGCACATGCCCCAACAGAAATACCTCTTTGCCAACACATAGCAATTGCTCCAACCGAAACTCCAATACATTAACACACAACACATGCTCCAACCTGAATTCCAATACATGAATGCACAGCACATGCTCCAACTGGAATTCTAATACAAGATGACACAGCACGTGCTATAACCAGAACTCCCATACACAAACATACAGTACATGCTCCAAATGGAACATCAATGCGTTAACACACAGCACGTGCTATAACCAGAACTCCCATACACGAACGCACAGCACATGCTCCAACTGGAACTCCAATTCATTAACACAAAGCACGTGCTATAACCAGAACTCCAATACACGAATGAACAGCACTTGCTCCAACAGAAATACCTCTTCGCCAACACATAGCAATTGCTCCAACCGAAACTCCAATACAATAACACACAGCACATTTTCCAACTGGAACTCCAATACATGAACACACAGCATGTGCTCTAACCAGAATTCCAATACACGAACCCACAGCACATGCTCCATCCGGAGTTCCAATACATGAACTCATAGAATATGCTCCAACCAGAATAAAAATACATGAACACACAGCACATGCTCCAAACGGTCTTAAATATGAATGCACTGCGCACGCTCCAACCTGAATTCCAATACACAAACACACAGCACATGCTTCAACTGGATTTCAAAACATGAAAACACAGCACCTTCTCCAACTGGAACTCCACTGCACGAACGTACAGCACATGCTTCAGCCAGAACGCCAGTATACAAATGCATTGCATATGGTCTAACCGGAATTCCAACATGGAAACATACAGCAAATGCTACAATCATACTTCCTATACATGAGCAAACAGGACATACTCCAACCTCAATTCCAATACACGATCCAATAACACATGCTCCAATTGGACGGAATACCAATACATGAACACATAGCACATGCCCCAACTGGATCTCCAATACATCAACACACAGCACATGCTCCAAACGCAATTCCTATACACAATAACAGAGCGCATGCTCAAACCACACTACAAATAAATGAACACCAAGCACATGCTCCAACCGGAACTCCAAACACAAACACACAACACATGCACCAAATGAAATATGAATACACGAATGCACGGCACATGATCCAACCGGATGTGCAATACATGAACACACAGCATGTGCTCTAACTGGAATTCCAATACACGAACCCATAGAACATGCTCCATCCAGAGTTCCAATACACAAATGCACAGCCCATGCTCTAATCAGATCTCCAATACATGCAAATACAGCACGTGCTATAACCAGAAATCCTATACACGAACACACATGACATGCTCCAACTGTACTTCAATACATTAACACACAGCACGTACTATAACCAGAACTCCAATACACGAATCAACAGCACATGCTCCAACAGAAATACCTCTTCGCCAACACATAGCAATTGCTCCAACCGAATCTCCAATACATTAACACACAACACATGCGCCAACCTGAATTCCAATACACGAATGCACAGCACATGCTCCAACTGGAATTCTAATACAAGATGACACAGCACGTGCTATAACCAGAACTCCCATACACAAACATACAGTACATGCTCCAAATGGAACATCAATGCGTTAACACACAGCACGTGCTATAACCAGAAATCCCATACACGAACACACAGCACATGCTCCAACTGGAACTCCAATTCATTAACACATAGCACGTGCTATAACCAGAACTCCAATACACGAATGAACAGCACTTGCTCCAACAGAAATACCTCTTCGCCAACACATAGCAATTGCTCCAACCGAAACTACAATACAATAACACACAGCACATGTTCCAACTGGAACTCCAATACATGAACACACAGCATGTGCTCTAACCAGAATTCCAATACACGAACCCACAGCACATGCTCCATCCGGAGTTCCATTACATGAACTCATAGAATATGCTTTAACCAGAATAAAAATACATGAACACCCAGCACATGCTCCAAACGGAACTCTTAAATATGAATGCTCTGCGCACGCTCCAACCTGAATTCCAATACACAAACACACAGCACATGCTTCAACTGGATTTCAATACATGAAAACACAGCACATTCTCCAACTGGAACTCCAATGCACGAACGTACAGCACATGCTTCAGCCAGAACTCCAGTGTACAAATGCATTGCAGATGTTCCAACCGGAATTCCAACACGGAAACATACAGCAAATGCTACAATCGTTATTCCCATACATGAACACACAGGACATCCTCCAACCTCAATTCCAATACACGATCCCCTAACACATGCTCCAATTGGACGGAATTCCAATACATGAACACACAGCACATGCCCCAACTGGATCTCCAATACATCAACACACAGGACACGCTCCAAACGCAATTCCTATACACAATAACAGAGCGCATGCACCAACCACACTACAAATAATTGAACACCAAGCACATGCTCCAACCGGAACTCCAAACACAAAAACACAACACATGCACGAAATGAAATATGAATACACGAATGCACGGCACATGATCCAACCGGATGTGCAATACATGAACACACAGCATGTGCTCTAACTGGAATTCCAATACAAGAACCCATAGAACATGCTCCATCCAGAGTTCCAATACACAAATTCACAGCCCATGCTCCAATCAGATCTCCAATACATGCAAACACAGCACGTGCTATA
Organism: Narcine bancroftii; assembly: GCF_036971445.1. Lineage (NCBI taxonomy): Eukaryota > Metazoa > Chordata > Chondrichthyes > Torpediniformes > Narcinidae > Narcine > Narcine bancroftii. The sequence continues at coordinate 72,269 of NW_027211862.1, read as the reverse complement.
ACCAGAAATCCCATACACGAAAACACATGACATGCTCCAACTGGAACACCAATACATTAACACACAGCACGTACTATAACCAGAACTCCAATACACGAATGAACAGCACATGCCCCAACAGAAATACCTCTTCGCCAACACATAGCAATTGCTCAAACAGAAACTCCAATACATTAACACAGAAGACATGCTCCAACCTGAATTCCAATTCATGAATGCACAGCACATGCTCCAACTGGAATTCTAATACAAGATGACACAGCACGTGCTATAACCAGAACTCCCATACACGAACACACAGCACATGCTCCAACTGGAACTCCAATTCATTAACACAAAGCACGTGCTATAACCAGAACTCCAATACACGAATGAACAGCACTTGCTCCAACAGAAATACCTCTTCGCCAACACATAGCAATTGCTCCAACCGAAACTCCAATACAATAACACACAGCACATTTTCCAACTGGAACTCCAATACATGAACACACAGCATGTGCTCTAACCAGAATTCCAATACACGAACCCACAGCATATGCTCCATCCGGAGTTCCAATACATGAACTGATAGAATATGCTCCAACCAGAATAAAAATACATGAACACCCAGCACATGCTCCAAACAGTCTTAAATATGAATGCACTGCGCACGCTCCAACCTGAATTCCAATACACAAACACACAGCACATGCTTCAACTGGATTTCAATACATGAAAACCCAGCACCTTCTCCAACTGGAACTCCACTGTACGAACGTACCGCACATGCTTCAGCCAGAACTCCAGTATACACATGCATTGCATATGGTCCAACCGGAATTCCAACATGGAAACATACAGCAAATGCTACAATCATACTTCCTATACATGAGCAAACAGGACATACTCCAACCTCAATTCCAATACACGATCCCATAACACATGCTCCAATTGGATGGAATACCAATACATGAACACATAGCACATGCCCCAACTGGATCTCCAATACATCAACACACAGCACATGCTCCAAACGCAATTCCTATACACAATAACAGAGCGCATGCTCCAACCACACTACAAATAAATGAACACCAAGCACATGCTCCAACCGGAACTCCAAACACAAACACACAACACATGCACCAAATGAAATATGAATACACGAATGCACGGCACATGATCCAACCGGATGTGCAATACATGAACACACAGCATTTGCTCTAACTGGAATTCCAATACACAAACCCATAGAACATGCTCCATTCAGAGTTCCAATACACAAATGCACAGCCCATGCTCTAATCAGATCTCCAATACATGCAAATACAGCACGTGCTATAACCAGAAATCCCATACACGAACACACAGCACATGCTCCAACTGGAACTCCAATTCATTAACACAAAGCACGTGCTATAACCAGAACTCCAATACACGAATGAACAGCACTTGCTCCAACAGAAATACCTCTTCGCCAACACATAGCAATTGCTCCAACCGAAACTCCAATACAATAACACACAGCACATGTTCCAACTGGAACTCCAATACATGAACACACAGCATGTGCTCTAACCAGAATTCCAATACACGAACCCACAGCACATGCTCCATCCAGAGTTCCAATACATGAACTCATAGAATATGCTCCAACCAGAATAAAAATACATGAAAACCCAGCACATGCTCCAAACGGAACTCTTAAATATGAATGCACTGCGCACGCTCCAACCTGAATTCCAATACACAAACACACAGCACATGCTCCAACTGGATTTCAATACATGAAAACACAGCACATTCTCCAACTGGAACTCCAATGCACGAATGTACAGCACATTCTTCAGAGAGAACTCCAGTGTACAAATGCATTGCAGATGGTCAAACCGGAATTCCAACACGGAAACATGCACCAAATGCTACAATCTATATTCCCATACATGAACACACAGGAAATGCTCCAACCTCAATTCCAATACACGATCCCATAACACATGCTCCAATTGGACGTAATACCAATACATGAACACGTAGCACATGCCCCAACTGGATCTCCAATACATGAACACACAGCAAATGCTCCAAACGCAATTCCTATACACAATAACAGAGCGCATGCTCCAACCACACTACAAATAAATGAACACCAAGCACATGCTCCAACCGGAACTCCAAACACAAACACACAACACATGCACCAAATGAAATATGAATACATGAATGCACGGCAAATAATCCAACCGGATGTGAAATACATGAACACAGAGCATGTGCTCTAACTGGAATTCCAATACACGAACCCACAGAACATGCTCCATCCAGAGTTCCAATACACAAATGCACAGCCCATGCTCTAATCAGATCTCCAATACATGCAAATACAGCACGTGCTATAACCAGAAATCCCATACACGAACGCACATGACATGCTCCAACTGGAACTCCAATACATTAACACACAGCACGTACTATAACCAGAACTCAAATACACGAATGAACAGCACATGCTCCAACAGAAATACCTCTTCGCCAACACATAGCAATTGCTCCAACCGAAACTCCAATACATTAACACACAACACATGCGCCAACCTGAATTCCAATACACGAATGCACAGCACGTGCTGTGTCATCTTGTATTAGAATTCCAGTTGGAGCATGTGCTATAACCAGAACTCCCATACACAAACATACAGTACATTTTCCAAATGGAACATCAATGCGTTAACACACAGCACGTGCTATAACCAGAAATCCCATACACGAACACACAGCACATGCTCCAACTGGAACTCCAATTCATTAACACAAAGCACGTGCTATAACCAGAACTCCAATACACGAATGACCAGCACTTGTTCCAACAGAAATACCTCTTCGCCAACACATAGCAATTGCTCCAACCGAAACTCCAATATATTAACACACAGCACATGCTCCAACTGGAATTCCAATACATGAACCCGCAGCACATGCTCCATCCGGAGTTCCAATACATGAACTCATAGAATATGCTTTAACCAGAATAAAAATACATGAACACCAAGCACATGCTCCAAACGGACTCTTAAATATGAATGCTCTGCGCACGCTCCAACCTGAATTCCAATACACAAACACACAGCACATGCTCCAACTGGATTTCAATACATGAAAACACAGCACATTCTCCAACTGGAACTCCAATGCACGAACGTACAGCACATGCTTCAGCCAGAACTCCAGTGTACAAATGCATTGCAGATGTTCAAACCGGAATTCCAACACGGAAACATACAGCAAATGCTACAATCATACTTCCTATACATGAACACACAGGACATCCTCCTACCTCAATTCCAATACACGATCCCATAATACATGCTCCAATTGGACGGAATTCCAATACATGAACACACAGCACATGCCCCAACTGGATCTCCAAAACATCAACACACAGGACACGCTCCAAACGCAATTCCTATACACAATAACAGAGCGCATGCACCAACCACACTACAAATAATTGAACACCAAGCACATGCTCCAACCGGAACTCCACACACAAACACACAACACATGCACCAAATGAAATATGAATACACGAATGCACGGCACATGATCCAACCGGATGTGCAATACATGAACACACAGCATGTGCTCTAACTGGAATTCCAATACACGAACGCATAGAACATGCTCCATCCAGAGTTCCAATACACAAATGCACAGCCCATGCTCCAATCAGATCTCCAATACATGCAAACAAAGCACGTGCTATAACCAGAAATCCCATACAAGAAAACACATGACATGCTCCAACTGGAACACCAATACATTAACACACAGCACGTACTATAACCAGAACTCAAATACACGAATGAACAGCACATGCCCCAACAGAAATACCTCTTTGCCAACACATAGCAATTGCTCCAACCGAAACTCCAATACATTAACACACAACACATGCTCCAACCTGAATTCCAATACATGAATGCACAGCACATGCTCCAACTGGAATTCTAATACAAGATGACACAGCACGTGCTATAACCAGAACTCCCATACACAAACATACAGTACATGCTCCAAATGGAACATCAATGCGTTAACACACAGCACGTGCTATAACCAGAACTCCCATACACGAACGCACAGCACATGCTCCAACTGGAACTCCAATTCATTAACACAAAGCACGTGCTATAACCAGAACTCCAATACACGAATGAACAGCACTTGCTCCAACAGAAATACCTCTTCGCCAACACATAGCAATTGCTCCAACCGAAACTCCAATACAATAACACACAGCACATTTTCCAACTGGAACTCCAATACATGAACACACAGCATGTGCTCTAACCAGAATTCCAATACACGAACCCACAGCACATGCTCCATCCGGAGTTCCAATACATGAACTCATAGAATATGCTCCAACCAGAATAAAAATACATGAACACACAGCACATGCTCCAAACGGTCTTAAATATGAATGCACTGCGCACGCTCCAACCTGAATTCCAATACACAAACACACAGCACATGCTTCAACTGGATTTCAAAACATGAAAACACAGCACCTTCTCCAACTGGAACTCCACTGCACGAACGTACAGCACATGCTTCAGCCAGAACGCCAGTATACAAATGCATTGCATATGGTCTAACCGGAATTCCAACATGGAAACATACAGCAAATGCTACAATCATACTTCCTATACATGAGCAAACAGGACATACTCCAACCTCAATTCCAATACACGATCCAATAACACATGCTCCAATTGGACGGAATACCAATACATGAACACATAGCACATGCCCCAACTGGATCTCCAATACATCAACACACAGCACATGCTCCAAACGCAATTCCTATACACAATAACAGAGCGCATGCTCAAACCACACTACAAATAAATGAACACCAAGCACATGCTCCAACCGGAACTCCAAACACAAACACACAACACATGCACCAAATGAAATATGAATACACGAATGCACGGCACATGATCCAACCGGATGTGCAATACATGAACACACAGCATGTGCTCTAACTGGAATTCCAATACACGAACCCATAGAACATGCTCCATCCAGAGTTCCAATACACAAATGCACAGCCCATGCTCTAATCAGATCTCCAATACATGCAAATACAGCACGTGCTATAACCAGAAATCCTATACACGAACACACATGACATGCTCCAACTGTACTTCAATACATTAACACACAGCACGTACTATAACCAGAACTCCAATACACGAATCAACAGCACATGCTCCAACAGAAATACCTCTTCGCCAACACATAGCAATTGCTCCAACCGAATCTCCAATACATTAACACACAACACATGCGCCAACCTGAATTCCAATACACGAATGCACAGCACATGCTCCAACTGGAATTCTAATACAAGATGACACAGCACGTGCTATAACCAGAACTCCCATACACAAACATACAGTACATGCTCCAAATGGAACATCAATGCGTTAACACACAGCACGTGCTATAACCAGAAATCCCATACACGAACACACAGCACATGCTCCAACTGGAACTCCAATTCATTAACACATAGCACGTGCTATAACCAGAACTCCAATACACGAATGAACAGCACTTGCTCCAACAGAAATACCTCTTCGCCAACACATAGCAATTGCTCCAACCGAAACTACAATACAATAACACACAGCACATGTTCCAACTGGAACTCCAATACATGAACACACAGCATGTGCTCTAACCAGAATTCCAATACACGAACCCACAGCACATGCTCCATCCGGAGTTCCATTACATGAACTCATAGAATATGCTTTAACCAGAATAAAAATACATGAACACCCAGCACATGCTCCAAACGGAACTCTTAAATATGAATGCTCTGCGCACGCTCCAACCTGAATTCCAATACACAAACACACAGCACATGCTTCAACTGGATTTCAATACATGAAAACACAGCACATTCTCCAACTGGAACTCCAATGCACGAACGTACAGCACATGCTTCAGCCAGAACTCCAGTGTACAAATGCATTGCAGATGTTCCAACCGGAATTCCAACACGGAAATATACAGCAAATGCTACAATCGTTATTCCCATACATGAACACACAGGACATCCTCCAACCTCAATTCCAATACACGATCCCCTAACACATGCTCCAATTGGACGGAATTCCAATACATGAACACACAGCACATGCCCCAACTGGATCTCCAATACATCAACACACAGGACACGCTCCAAACGCAATTCCTATACACAATAACAGAGCGCATGCACCAACCACACTACAAATAATTGAACACCAAGCACATGCTCCAACCGGAACTCCAAACACAAAAACACAACACATGCACGAAATGAAATATGAATACACGAATGCACGGCACATGATCCAACCGGATGTGCAATACATGAACACACAGCATGTGCTCTAACTGGAATTCCAATACAAGAACCCATAGAACATGCTCCATCCAGAGTTCCAATACACAAATTCACAGCCCATGCTCCAATCAGATCTCCAATACATGCAAACACAGCACGTGCTATAACCAGAAATCCCATACACGAAAACACATGACATGCTCCAACTGGAACACCAATACATTAACACACAGCACGTACTATAACCAGAACTCCAATACACTAATGAACAGCACATGCCCCAACAGAAATACCTCTTCGCCAACACATAGCAATTGCTCCAACCGAAACTCCAATACATTAACACAGAAGACATGCTCCAACCTGAATTCCAATTCATGAATGCACAGCACATGCTCCAACTGGAATTCTAATACAAGATGACACAGCACGTGCTATAACCAGAACTCCCATACACGAACACACAGCACATGCTCCAACTGGAACTCCAATTCATTAACACAAAGCACGTGCTATAACCAGAACTCCAATACACGAATGAACAGCACTTGCTCCAACAGAAATACCTCTTCGCCAACACATAGCAATTGCTCCAACCGAAACTCCAATACAATAACACACAGCACATTTTCCAACTGGAACTCCAATACATGAACACACAGCATGTGCTCTAACCAGAATTCCAATACACGAACCCACAGCATATGCTCCATCCGGAGTTCCAATACATGAACTGATAGAATATGCTCCAACCAGAATAAAAATACATGAACACCCAGCACATGCTCCAAACAGTCTTAAATATGAATGCACTGCGCACGCTCCAACCTGAATTCCAATACACAAACACACAGCACATGCTTCAACTGGATTTCAATACATGAAAACCCAGCACCTTCTCCAACTGGAACTCCACTGTACGAACGTACCGCACATGCTTCAGCCAGAACTCCAGTATACACATGCATTGCATATGGTCCAACCGGAATTCCAACATGGAAACATACAGCAAATGCTACAATCATACTTCCTATACATGAGCAAACAGGACATACTCCAACCTCAATTCCAATACACGATCCCATAACACATGCTCCAATTGGATGGAATACCAATACATGAACACATAGCACATGCCCCAACTGGATCTCCAATACATCAACACACAGCACATGCTCCAAACGCAATTCCTATACACAATAACAGAGCGCATGCTCCAACCACACTACAAATAAATGAACACCAAGCACATGCTCCAACCGGAACTCCAAACACAAACACACAACACATGCACCAAATGAAATATGAATACACGAATGCACGGCACATGATCCAACCGGATGTGCAATACATGAACACACAGCATTTGCTCTAACTGGAATTCCAATACACAAACCCATAGAACATGCTCCATTCAGAGTTCCAATACACAAATTCACAGCCCATGCTCTAATCAGATCTCCAATACATGCAAATACAGCACGTGCTATAACCAGAAATCCCATACACGAACACACAGCACATGCTCCAACTGGAACTCCAATTCATTAACACAAAGCACGTGCTATAACCAGAACTCCAATACACGAATGAACAGCACTTGCTCCAACAGAAATACCTCTTCGCCAACACATAGCAATTGCTCCAACCGAAACTCCAATACAATAACACACAGCACATGTTCCAACTGGAACTCCAATACATGAACACACAGCATGTGCTCTAACCAGAATTCCAATACACGAACCCACAGCACATGCTCCATCCAGAGTTCCAATACATGAACTCATAGAATATGCTCCAACCAGAATAAAAATACATGAAAACCCAGCACATGCTCCAAACGGAACTCTTAAATATGAATGCACTGCGCACGCTCCAACCTGAATTCCAATACACAAACACACAGCACATGCTCCAACTGGATTTCAATACATGAAAACACAGCACATTCTCCAACTGGAACTCCAATGCACGAATGTACAGCACATTCTTCAGAGAGAACTCCAGTGTACAAATGCATTGCAGATGGTCAAACCGGAATTCCAACACGGAAACATGCACCAAATGCTACAATCTATATTCCCATACATGAACACACAGGAAATGCTCCAACCTCAATTCCAATACACGATCCCATAACACATGCTCCAATTGGACGTAATACCAATACATGAACACATAGCACATGCCCCAACTGGATCTCCAATACATGAACACACAGCAAATGCTCCAAACGCAATTCCTATACACAATAACAGAGCGCATGCTCCAACCACACTACAAATAAATGAACACCAAGCACATGCTCCAACCGGAACTCCAAACACAAACACACAACACATGCACCAAATGAAATATGAATACATGAATGCACGGCAAATAATCCAACCGGATGTGAAATACATGAACACAGAGCATGTGCTCTAACTGGAATTCCAATACACGAACCCACAGAACATGCTCCATCCAGAGTTCCAATACACAAATGCACAGCCCATGCTCTAATCAGATCTCCAATACATGCAAATACAGCACGTGCTATAACCAGAAATCCCATACACGAACACACATGACATGCTCCAACTGGAACTCCAATACATTAACACACAGCACGTACTATAACCAGAACTCAAATACACGAATGAACAGCACATGCTCCAACAGAAATACCTCTTCGCCAACACATAGCAATTGCTCCAACCGAAACTCCAATACATTAACACACAACACATGCGCCAACCTGAATTCCAATACACGAATGCACAGCACGTGCTGTGTCATCTTGTATTAGAATTCCAGTTGGAGCATGTGCTATAACCAGAACTCCCATACACAAACATACAGTACATTTTCCAAATGGAACATCAATGCGTTAACACACAGCACGTGCTATAACCAGAAATCCCATACACGAACACACAGCACATGCTCCAACTGGAACTCCAATTCATTAACACAAAGCACGTGCTATAACCAGAACTCCAATACACGAATGAACAGCACTTGCTCCAACAGAAATACCTCTTCGCCAAAACATAGCAATTGCTCCAACCGAAACTCCAATACAATAACACACAGCACATGTTCCAACTGGAACTCCAATACATGAACACACTGCATGTGCTCTAACCAGAATTCCAATACACGAACCCACAGCACATGCTCCATCCGGAGTTCCAATACATGAACTCATAGAATATGCTCCAACCAGAATAAAAATACATGAACGCCCAGCACATGCTACAAACGGTCTAAAATATGAATGCACTGCGCACGCTCCAACCTGAATTCCAATACACAAACACACAGCACATGCTTCAACTTGATTTCAATACATGAAAACACAGCACATTCGGGAACTGGAACTCCACTGTACGAACGTACAGCACATACTTCAGCCAGAACTCCAGTATACAAATGCATTGCAGATGGTCCCACCGGAATTCCAACATGGAAACATACAGCAAATGCTACAATCATAATTCCTATACATTAACACACGGGACATACTCCAACCTCAATTCCAATACACGATCCCATAACACATGCTCCAATTGGACGGAATACCAATACATGAACACATAGCACATGCCCCAACTGGATCTCCAATACATCAACACACAGCACATGCTCCAAACGCAATTCCTATACACAATAACAGAGCGCATGCTCCAACCACACTACAAATAAATGAACACCAAGCACATGCTCCAACCGGAACTCCAAACACAAACACACAACACATGCACCAAATGAAATATGAATACACGAATGCACGGCACATGATCCAACCGGATGTGCAATACATGAACACACAGCATGTGCTCTAACTGGAATTCCAATACACGAACCCATAGAACATGCTCCATCCAGAGTTCCAATACACAAATGCACAGCCCATGGTCTAATCAGATCTCCAATACATGCAAATACAGCACGTGCTATAACCAGAAATCCCATACACGAACACACATGACATGCTCCAACTGGAACTCCAATACATTAACACACAGCACGTACTATAACCAGAACTCCAATACACGAATGAACAGCACATGCTCCAACAGAAATACCTCTTCGCCAACACATAGCAATTGCTCCAACCGAAACTCCAATACATTAACACACAACACATGCGCCAACCTGAATTCCAATACACGAATGCACAGCACATGCTCCAACTGGAATTCTAATACAAGATGACACAGAACGTGCTATAACCAGAACTCCCATACACAAACATACAGTACATGCTCCAACTGGAACTCCAATTCATTAACACAAAGCACGTGCTATAACCAGAACTCCAATACACGAATGAACAGCACTTGCTGCAACTGAAATACCTCTTCGCCAACACATAGCAATTGCTCCAACCGAAACTCCAATACAATAACACACAGCACATTTTCCAACTGGAACTCCAATTCATTAACACAAAGCACGTGCTATAACCAGAACTCCAATACACGAATGAACAGCACATGCTCCAACAGAAATACCTCTTCGCCAACACATAGCAATTGCTCCAACCGAAACTCCAATACATTAACACACAACACATGCGCCAACCTGAATTCCAATACACGAATGCACAGCACATGCTCCAACTGGAATTCTAATACAAGATGACACAGCCCATGCTCTAATCAGATCTCCAATACATGCAAATACAGCACGTGCTATAACCAGAAATCCCACACACGAACACACATGACATGCTCCAACTGGAACACCTATACATTAACACACAGCACGTACTATAACCAGAAATCCAATACACGAATGAACAGCACATGCCCCAACAGAAATACCTCTTCGCCAACACATAGCAATGGCTCCAACCGAAACTCCAATACATTAACACACAACACATGCTCCAACCTGAATTCCAATACATGAATGCACAGCACATGCTCCAACTGGAATTCTAATACAAGATGACACAGCACGTGCTATAACCAGAACTCCCATACACGAACACACAGCACATGCTCCAACTGGAACTCCAATTCATTAACACAAAGCACGTGCTATAACCAGAACTCCAATACACGAATGAACAGCACTTGCTGCAACTGAAATACCTCTTCGCCAACACATAGCAATTGCTCCAACCGAAACTCCAATACAATAACACACAGCACATTTTCCAACTGGAACTCCAATACATGAAAACACAGCATGTGCTCTAACCAGAATTCCAATACACGAACCCACAGCATATGCTCCATCCGGAGTTCCAATACATGAACTCATAGAATATGCTCCAACTAGAATAAAAATACATGAACACCCAGCACATGCTCCAAACGGTCTTAAATATGAATGCACTGCGCACGCTCCAACCTGAATTCCAATACACAAACACACAGCACATGCTTCAACTGGATTTCAATACATGAAAACACAGCACCTTCTCCAACTGGAACTCCACTGCACGAACGTACCGCACATGCTTCAGCCAGAACTCCAGTATACAAATGCATTGCAGATGGTCCAACCGGAATTCCAACATGGAAACATACAGCAAATGCTACAATCATACTTCCTATACATGAACAAACAGGACATACTCCAACCTCAGTTCCAATACACGATCCAATAACACTTGCTCCAATTGGACGGAATACCAATACATGAACACATAGCACATGCCCCAACTGGATCTCCAATACATGAACACACAGCACATGCTCCAAACGCAATTCCTATACACAATAACAGAGCGCATGCTCCAACCACACTACAAATAAATGAACACCAAGCACATGCTCCAACCGGAACTCCAAACACAAACACACAACACATGCACCAAATGAAATATGAATACACGAATGCACGGCACATGATCCAACCGGATATGCAATACATGAACACACAGCATGTGCTCTAACTGGAATTCCAATACACGAACCCATAGAACATGCTCCATCCAGAGTTCCAATACACAAATGCACAGCCCATGCTCTAATCAGATCTCCAATACATGCAAATACAGCATGTGCTATAACCAGAAATCCCATACACGAACACACATGACATGCTCCAACTGGAACTCCAATACATTAACACACAGCACGTACTATAACCAGAACTCCAATATACGAATCAACAGCACATGCTCCAACAGAAATACCTCTTCGCCAACACATAGCAATTGCTCCAACCGAATCTCCGATACATTAACACACAACACATGCGCCAACCTGAATTCCAATACACGAATGCACAGCACATGCTCCAACTGGAATACTAATACAAGATGACACAGCAGGTGCTATAACCAAAACTCCCATACACAAACATACAGTACATGCTCCAAATGGAACATCAATGCGTTAACACACAGCACGTGCTATAACCAGAAATCCCATACACGAACACACAGAACATGCTCCAACTGGAACTCCAATTCATTAACACAAAGCACGTGCTATAACCAGAACTCCAATACACGAATGAACAGCACTTGCTCCAACAGAAATACCTCTTCGCCAACACATAGCAATTGCTCCAACCGAAACTCCAATACAATAACACACAGCACATGTTCCAACTGGAACTCCAATACATGAACACACAGCATGTGCTCTAACCAGAATTCCAATACACGAACCCACAGCACATGCTCCATCCGGAGTTCCAATACATGAACTCATAGAATATGCTCCAACCAGAATAAAAATACATGAAAACCCAGCACATGCTCCAAACGGATCTCTTAAATATGAATGCACTGCGCACGCTCCAACCTGAATTCCAATACACAAACACACAGCACATGCTCCAACTGGATTTCAATACATGAAAACACAGCACATTCTCCAACTGGAACTCCAATGCACGAATGTACAGCACATTCTTCAGCCAGAACTCCAGTGTACAAATGCATTGCAGATGGTCAAACTGGAATTCCAACACGGAAACATACAGCAAATGCTACAATCAATATTCCCATACATGAACACACAGGAAATGCTCCAACCTCAATTCCAATACACGATCCCATAACACATGCTCCAATTGGACGGAATACCAATACATGAACACATAGCACATGCCCCAACTGGATCTCCAATACATGAACACACAGCAAATGCTCCAAACGCAATTCCTATACACAATAACAGAGCGCATTCTCCAACCACACTACAAATAAATGAACACCAAGCACATGCTCCAACCAGAACTCCAAACATAAACACACAACACATGCACCAAATGAAATATGAATACATGAATGCACGGCAAATAATCCAACCGGATGTGAAATACATGAACACACAGCATGTGCTCTAACTGGAATTACAATACACGAACCCACAGAACATGCTCCATCCAGAGTCCCAATACACAAATGCACAGCCCATGCTCTAATCAGATCTCCAATACATGCAAATACAGCATATGCTATAACCAGAAATCCCATACACGAACACACATGACATGCTCCAACTGGAACTCCAATACATTAACACACAGCACGTACTATAACCAGAACTCCAATACACGAATGAACAGCACATGCTCCAACAGAAATACCTCTTCGCCAACACATAGCAATTGCTCCAACCGAAACTCCAATACATTAACACACAACACATGCGCCAACCTGAATTCCAATACACGAATGCACAGCACGTGCTGTGTCATCTTGTATTAGAATTCCAGTTGGAGCATGTGCTATAACCAGAACTCCCATACACAAACATACAGTACATTCTCCAAATGGAACATCAATGCATTAACACACAGCACGTGCTATAACCACAAATCCCATACACGAACACGCAGCACATGCTCCAACTGGAACTCCAATTCATTAACACAAAGCACGTGCTATAACCAGAACTCCAATACACGAATGAACAGCACTTGCTCCAACAGAAATACCTCTTCGCCAACACATAGCAATTGCTCCATCGAAACTCCAATACAATAACACACAGCACATGTTCCAACTGGAACTCTAATACATGAACACACAGCATGTGCTCTAACCAGAATTCCAATACACGAACCCACAGCACATGCTCCATCCGGAGTTCCAATACATGAACTCATAGAATATGCTCCAACCAGAATAAAAATACATGAACACCCAGCACATGCTCCAAACGGTCTAAAATATGAATGCACTGCGCACGCTCCAACCTGAATTCCAATACACAAACACACAGCACATGCTTCAACTGGATTTCAATACATGAAAACACAGCACATTCGGGAACTGGAACTCCACTGCACGAACGTACAGCACATGCTTCAGCCAGAACTCCAGTATACAAATTCATTGCAGATGGTCCAACCGGAATTCCAACATGGAAACATACAGCAAATGCTACAATCATAATTCCTATACATGAACACACAGGACATACTCCAACCTCAATTCCAATACACGATCCCATAACACATGCTCCAATTGGACGGAATACCAATACATGAACACATAGCACATGCCCCAACTGGATCTCCAATACATCAACACACAGCACATGCTCCAAACGCAATTCCTATACACAATAAAAGAGCGCATGCTCCAACCACACTACAAATAAATGAACACCAAGCACATGCTCCAACCGGAACTCCAAACACAAACACACAACACATGCACCAAATGAAATATGAATACACGAATGCACGGCACATGATCCAACCGGATGTGCAATACATGAACACACAGCATGTGCTCTAACTGGAATTCCAATACACCAACCCATAGAACATGCTCCATCCAGAGTTCCAATACACAAATGCACAACCCATGGTCTAATCAGATCTCCAATACATGCAAATACAGCACGTGCTATAACCAGAAATCCCATACACGAACACACATGACATGCTCCAACTGGAACTCCAATACATTAACACACAGCACGTACTATAACCAGAACTCCAATACACGAATGAACAGCACTTGCTCCAACAGAAATACCTCTTCGCCAACACATAGCAATTGCTCCAACCGAAACTCCAATACAATAACACACAGCACATGTTCCAACTGGAACTCCAATACATGAACACACAGCATGTGCTCTAACCAGAATTCCAATACACGAACCCACAGCACATGCTCCATCCAGAGTTCCAATACATGAACTCATAGAATATGCTCCAACCAGAATAAAAATACATGAAAACCCAGCACATGCTCCAACCGGAACTCTTAAATATGAATGCACTGCGCACGCTCCAACCTGAATTCCAATACACAAACACACAGCACATGCTCCAACTGGATTTCAATACATGAAAACACAGCACATTCTCCAACTGGAACTCCAATGCACGAATGTACAGCACATTCTTCAGCCAGAACTCCAGTGTACAAATGCATTGCAGATGGTCAAACCGGAATTCCAACACGGAAACATGCAGCAAATGCTACAATCTATATTCCCATACATGAACACACAGGAAATGCTCCAACCTCAATTCCAATACACGATCCCATAACACATGCTCCAATTGGACGTAATACCAATACATGAACACATAGCACATGCCCCAACTGGATCTCCAATACATGAACACACAGCAAATGCTCCAAACGCAATTCCTATACACAATAACAGAGCGCATGCTCCAACCACACTACAAATAAATGAACACCAAGCACATGCTCCAACCGGAACTCCAAACACAAACACACAACACATGCACCAAATGAAATATGAATACATGAATGCACGGCAAATAATCCAACCGGATGTGAAATACATGAACACAGAGCATGTGCTCTAACTGGAATTCCAATACACGAACCCACAGAACATGCTCCATCCAGAGTTCCAATACACAAATGCACAGCCCATGCTCTAATCAGATCTCCAATACATGCAAATACAGCACGTGCTATAACCAGAAATCCCATACACGAACACACATGACATGCTCCAACTGGAACACCAATACATTAACACACAGCACGTACTATAACCAGAACTCAAATACACGAATGAACAGCACATGCTCCAACAGAAATACCTCTTCGCCAACACATAGCAATTGCTCCAACCGAAACTCCAATACATTAACACACAACACATGCGCCAACCTGAATTCCAATACACGAATGCACAGCACGTGCTGTGTCATCTTGTATTAGAATTCCAGTTGGAGCATGTGCTATAACCAGAACTCCCATACACAAACATACAGTACATTTTCCAAATGGAACATCAATGCGTTAACACACAGCACGTGCTATAACCAGAAATCCCATACACGAACACACAGCACATGCTCCAACTGGAACTCCAATTCATTAACACAAAGCATGTGCTATAACCAGAACTCCAATACACGAATGAACAGCACTTGTTCCAACAGAAATACCTCTTCGCCAAAACATAGCAATTGCTCCAACCGAAACTCCAATACAATAACACACAGCACATGTTCCAACTGGAACTCCAATACATGAACACACTGCATGTGCTCTAACCAGAATTCCAATACACGAACCCACAGCACATGCTCCATCCGGAGTTCCAATACATGAACTCATAGAATATGCTCCAACCAGAATAAAAATACATGAACGCCCAGCACATGCTCCAAACGGTCTAAAATATGAATGCACTGCGCACGCTCCAACCTGAATTCCAATACACAAACACACAGCACATGCTTCAACTTGATTTCAATACATGAAAACACAGCACATTCGGGAACTGGAACTCCACTGTACGAACGTACAGCACATGCTTCAGCCAGAACTCCAGTATACAAATGCATTGCAGATGGTCCCACCGGAATTCCAACATGGAAACATACAGCAAATGCTACAATCATAATTCCTATACATTAACACACGGGACATACTCCAACCTCAATTCCAATACACGATCCCATAACACATGCTCCAATTGGACGGAATACCAATACATGAACACATAGCACATGCCCCAACTGGATCTCCAATACATCAACACACAGCACATGCTCCAAACGCAATTCCTATACACAATAACAGAGCGCATTCTCCAACCACACTACAAATAAATGAACACCAAGCACATGCTCCAACCGGAACTCCAAACACAAACACACAACACATGCACCAAATGAAATATGAATACACGAATGCACGGCACATGATCCAACCGGATGTGCAATACATGAACACACAGCATGTGCTCTAACTGGAATTCCAATACATGAACCCATAGAACATGCTCCATCCAGAGTTCCAATACACAAATGCACAGCCCATGCTCTAATCAGATCTCCAATACATGCAAATACAGGACGTGCTATAACCAGAAATCCCATACACGAAAACACATGACATGCTCCAACTGGAACACCAATACATTAACACACAGCACGTACTATAACCAGAACTCCAATACACGAATGAACAGCACATGCCCCAACAGAAATACCTCTTCGCCAACACATAGCAATGGCTCCAACCGAAACTCCAATACATTAACACACAACACATGCTCCAACCTGAATTCCAATACATGAATGCACAGCACATGCTCCAACTGGAATTCTAATACAAGATGACACAGCACGTACTATAACCAGAACTCCCATACACGAACACACAGCACATGCTCCAACTGGAACTCCAATTCATTAACACAAAGCACGTGCTATAACCAGAACTCCAATACACGAATGAACAGCACTTGCTCCAACTGAAATACCTCTTCGCCAACACATAGCAATTGCTCCAACCGAAACTCCAATACAATAACACACAGCACATTTTCCAACTGGAACTCCAATACATGAAAACACAGCATGTGCTCTAACCAGAATTCCAATACACGAACCCACAGCATATGCTCCATCCGGAGTTCCAATACATGAACTCATAGAATATGCTCCAACTAGAATAAAAATACATGAACACCCAGCACATGCTCCAAACGGTCTTAAATATGAATGCACTGCGCACGCTCCAATCTGAATTCCAATACACAAACACACAGCACATGCTTCAACTGGATTTCAATACATGAAAACACAGCACCTTCTCCAACTGGAACTCCACTGCACGAACGTACCGCACATGCTTCAGCCAGAACTCCAGTATACAAATGCATTGCAGATGGTCCAACCGGAATTCCAACATGGAAACATACAGCAAATGCTACAATCATACTTCCTATACATGAACAAACAGGACATACTCCAACCTCAATTCCAATACACGATCCAATAACACTTGCTCCAATTGGACGGAATACCAATACATGAACACATAGCACATGCCCCAACTGGATTTCAATACATGAAAACACAGCACATTCTCCAACTGGAACTCCAATGCACGAATGTACAGCACATTCTTCAGAGAGAACTCCAGTGTACAAATGCATTGCAGATGGTCAAACCGGAATTCCAACACGGAAACATGCACCAAATGCTACAATCTATATTCCCATACATGAACACACAGGAAATGCTCCAACCTCAATTCCAATACACGATCCCATAACACATGCTCCAATTGGACGTAATACCAATACATGAACACATAGCACATGCCCCAACTGGATCTCCAATACATGAACACACAGCAAATGCTCCAAACGCAATTCCTATACACAATAACAGAGCGCATGCTCCAACCACACTACAAATAAATGAACACCAAGCACATGCTCCAACCGGAACTCCAAACACAAACACACAACACATGCACCAAATGAAATATGAATACATGAATGCACGGCAAATAATCCAACCGGATGTGAAATACATGAACACAGAGCATGTGCTCTAACTGGAATTCCAATACACGAACCCACAGAACATGCTCCATCCAGAGTTCCAATACACAAATGCACAGCCCATGCTCTAATCAGATCTCCAATACATGCAAATACAGCACGTGCTATAACCAGAAATCCCATACACGAACACACATGACATGCTCCAACTGGAACTCCAATACATTAACACACAGCACGTACTATAACCAGAACTCAAATACACGAATGAACAGCACATGCTCCAACAGAAATACCTCTTCGCCAACACATAGCAATTGCTCCAACCGAAACTCCAATACATTAACACACAACACATGCGCCAACCTGAATTCCAATACACGAATGCACAGCACGTGCTGTGTCATCTTGTATTAGAATTCCAGTTGGAGCATGTGCTATAACCAGAACTCCCATACACAAACATACAGTACATTTTCCAAATGGAACATCAATGCGTTAACACACAGCACGTGCTATAACCAGAAATCCCATACACGAACACACAGCACATGCTCCAACTGGAACTCCAATTCATTAACACAAAGCACGTGCTATAACCAGAACTCCAATACACGAATGAACAGCACTTGCTCCAACAGAAATACCTCTTCGCCAAAACATAGCAATTGCTCCAACCGAAACTCCAATACAATAACACACAGCACATGTTCCAACTGGAACTCCAATACATGAACACACTGCATGTGCTCTAACCAGAATTCCAATACACGAACCCACAGCACATGCTCCATCCGGAGTTCCAATACATGAACTCATAGAATATGCTCCAACCAGAATAAAAATACATGAACGCCCAGCACATGCTACAAACGGTCTAAAATATGAATGCACTGCGCACGCTCCAACCTGAATTCCAATACACAAACACACAGCACATGCTTCAACTTGATTTCAATACATGAAAACACAGCACATTCGGGAACTGGAACTCCACTGTACGAACGTACAGCACATACTTCAGCCAGAACTCCAGTATACAAATGCATTGCAGATGGTCCCACCGGAATTCCAACATGGAAACATACAGCAAATGCTACAATCATAATTCCTATACATTAACACACGGGACATACTCCAACCTCAATTCCAATACACGATCCCATAACACATGCTCCAATTGGACGGAATACCAATACATGAACACATAGCACATGCCCCAACTGGATCTCCAATACATCAACACACAGCACATGCTCCAAACGCAATTCCTATACACAATAACAGAGCGCATGCTCCAACCACACTACAAATAAATGAACACCAAGCACATGCTCCAACCGGAACTCCAAACACAAACACACAACACATGCACCAAATGAAATATGAATACACGAATGCACGGCACATGATCCAACCGGATGTGCAATACATGAACACACAGCATGTGCTCTAACTGGAATTCCAATACACGAACCCATAGAACATGCTCCATCCAGAGTTCCAATACACAAATGCACAGCCCATGGTCTAATCAGATCTCCAATACATGCAAATACAGCACGTGCTATAACCAGAAATCCCATACACGAACACACATGACATGCTCCAACTGGAACTCCAATACATTAACACACAGCACGTACTATAACCAGAACTCCAATACACGAATGAACAGCACATGCTCCAACAGAAATACCTCTTCGCCAACACATAGCAATTGCTCCAACCGAAACTCCAATACATTAACACACAACACATGCGCCAACCTGAATTCCAATACACGAATGCACAGCACATGCTCCAACTGGAATTCTAATACAAGATGACACAGAACGTGCTATAACCAGAACTCCCATACACAAACATACAGTACATGCTCCAACTGGAACTCCAATTCATTAACACAAAGCACGTGCTATAACCAGAACTCCAATACACGAATGAACAGCACTTGCTGCAACTGAAATACCTCTTCGCCAACACATAGCAATTGCTCCAACCGAAACTCCAATACAATAACACACAGCACATTTTCCAACTGGAACTCCAATTCATTAACACAAAGCACGTGCTATAACCAGAACTCCAATACACGAATGAACAGCACATGCTCCAACAGAAATACCTCTTCGCCAACACATAGCAATTGCTCCAACCGAAACTCCAATACATTAACACACAACACATGCGCCAACCTGAATTCCAATACACGAATGCACAGCACATGCTCCAACTGGAATTCTAATACAAGATGACACAGCCCATGCTCTAATCAGATCTCCAATACATGCAAATACAGCACGTGCTATAACCAGAAATCCCACACACGAACACACATGACATGCTCCAACTGGAACACCTATACATTAACACACAGCACGTACTATAACCAGAAATCCAATACACGAATGAACAGCACATGCCCCAACAGAAATACCTCTTCGCCAACACATAGCAATGGCTCCAACCGAAACTCCAATACATTAACACACAACACATGCTCCAACCTGAATTCCAATACATGAATGCACAGCACATGCTCCAACTGGAATTCTAATACAAGATGACACAGCACGTGCTATAACCAGAACTCCCATACACGAACACACAGCACATGCTCCAACTGGAACTCCAATTCATTAACACAAAGCACGTGCTATAACCAGAACTCCAATACACGAATGAACAGCACTTGCTGCAACTGAAATACCTCTTCGCCAACACATAGCAATTGCTCCAACCGAAACTCCAATACAATAACACACAGCACATTTTCCAACTGGAACTCCAATACATGAAAACACAGCATGTGCTCTAACCAGAATTCCAATACACGAACCCACAGCATATGCTCCATCCGGAGTTCCAATACATGAACTCATAGAATATGCTCCAACTAGAATAAAAATACATGAACACCCAGCACATGCTCCAAACGGTCTTAAATATGAATGCACTGCGCACGCTCCAACCTGAATTCCAATACACAAACACACAGCACATGCTTCAACTGGATTTCAATACATGAAAACACAGCACCTTCTCCAACTGGAACTCCACTGCACGAACGTACCGCACATGCTTCAGCCAGAACTCCAGTATACAAATGCATTGCAGATGGTCCAACCGGAATTCCAACATGGAAACATACAGCAAATGCTACAATCATACTTCCTATACATGAACAAACAGGACATACTCCAACCTCAGTTCCAATACACGATCCAATAACACTTGCTCCAATTGGACGGAATACCAATACATGAACACATAGCACATGCCCCAACTGGATCTCCAATACATGAACACACAGCACATGCTCCAAACGCAATTCCTATACACAATAACAGAGCGCATGCTCCAACCACACTACAAATAAATGAACACCAAGCACATGCTCCAACCGGAACTCCAAACACAAACACACAACACATGCACCAAATGAAATATGAATACACGAATGCACGGCACATGATCCAACCGGATATGCAATACATGAACACACAGCATGTGCTCTAACTGGAATTCCAATACACGAACCCATAGAACATGCTCCATCCAGAGTTCCAATACACAAATGCACAGCCCATGCTCTAATCAGATCTCCAATACATGCAAATACAGCATGTGCTATAACCAGAAATCCCATACACGAACACACATGACATGCTCCAACTGGAACTCCAATACATTAACACACAGCACGTACTATAACCAGAACTCCAATATACGAATCAACAGCACATGCTCCAACAGAAATACCTCTTCGCCAACACATAGCAATTGCTCCAACCGAATCTCCGATACATTAACACACAACACATGCGCCAACCTGAATTCCAATACACGAATGCACAGCACATGCTCCAACTGGAATACTAATACAAGATGACACAGCAGGTGCTATAACCAAAACTCCCATACACAAACATACAGTACATGCTCCAAATGGAACATCAATGCGTTAACACACAGCACGTGCTATAACCAGAAATCCCATACACGAACACACAGAACATGCTCCAACTGGAACTCCAATTCATTAACACAAAGCACGTGCTATAACCAGAACTCCAATACACGAATGAACAGCACTTGCTCCAACAGAAATACCTCTTCGCCAACACATAGCAATTGCTCCAACCGAAACTCCAATACAATAACACACAGCACATGTTCCAACTGGAACTCCAATACATGAACACACAGCATGTGCTCTAACCAGAATTCCAATACACGAACCCACAGCACATGCTCCATCCGGAGTTCCAATACATGAACTCATAGAATATGCTCCAACCAGAATAAAAATACATGAAAACCCAGCACATGCTCCAAACGGATCTCTTAAATATGAATGCACTGCGCACGCTCCAACCTGAATTCCAATACACAAACACACAGCACATGCTCCAACTGGATTTCAATACATGAAAACACAGCACATTCTCCAACTGGAACTCCAATGCACGAATGTACAGCACATTCTTCAGCCAGAACTCCAGTGTACAAATGCATTGCAGATGGTCAAACTGGAATTCCAACACGGAAACATACAGCAAATGCTACAATCAATATTCCCATACATGAACACACAGGAAATGCTCCAACCTCAATTCCAATACACGATCCCATAACACATGCTCCAATTGGACGGAATACCAATACATGAACACATAGCACATGCCCCAACTGGATCTCCAATACATGAACACACAGCAAATGCTCCAAACGCAATTCCTATACACAATAACAGAGCGCATTCTCCAACCACACTACAAATAAATGAACACCAAGCACATGCTCCAACCAGAACTCCAAACATAAACACACAACACATGCACCAAATGAAATATGAATACATGAATGCACGGCAAATAATCCAACCGGATGTGAAATACATGAACACACAGCATGTGCTCTAACTGGAATTACAATACACGAACCCACAGAACATGCTCCATCCAGAGTCCCAATACACAAATGCACAGCCCATGCTCTAATCAGATCTCCAATACATGCAAATACAGCATATGCTATAACCAGAAATCCCATACACGAACACACATGACATGCTCCAACTGGAACTCCAATACATTAACACACAGCACGTACTATAACCAGAACTCCAATACACGAATGAACAGCACATGCTCCAACAGAAATACCTCTTCGCCAACACATAGCAATTGCTCCAACCGAAACTCCAATACATTAACACACAACACATGCGCCAACCTGAATTCCAATACACGAATGCACAGCACGTGCTGTGTCATCTTGTATTAGAATTCCAGTTGGAGCATGTGCTATAACCAGAACTCCCATACACAAACATACAGTACATTCTCCAAATGGAACATCAATGCATTAACACACAGCACGTGCTATAACCACAAATCCCATACACGAACACGCAGCACATGCTCCAACTGGAACTCCAATTCATTAACACAAAGCACGTGCTATAACCAGAACTCCAATACACGAATGAACAGCACTTGCTCCAACAGAAATACCTCTTCGCCAACACATAGCAATTGCTCCATCGAAACTCCAATACAATAACACACAGCACATGTTCCAACTGGAACTCTAATACATGAACACACAGCATGTGCTCTAACCAGAATTCCAATACACGAACCCACAGCACATGCTCCATCCGGAGTTCCAATACATGAACTCATAGAATATGCTCCAACCAGAATAAAAATACATGAACACCCAGCACATGCTCCAAACGGTCTAAAATATGAATGCACTGCGCACGCTCCAACCTGAATTCCAATACACAAACACACAGCACATGCTTCAACTGGATTTCAATACATGAAAACACAGCACATTCGGGAACTGGAACTCCACTGCACGAACGTACAGCACATGCTTCAGCCAGAACTCCAGTATACAAATTCATTGCAGATGGTCCAACCGGAATTCCAACATGGAAACATACAGCAAATGCTACAATCATAATTCCTATACATGAACACACAGGACATACTCCAACCTCAATTCCAATACACGATCCCATAACACATGCTCCAATTGGACGGAATACCAATACATGAACACATAGCACATGCCCCAACTGGATCTCCAATACATCAACACACAGCACATGCTCCAAACGCAATTCCTATACACAATAAAAGAGCGCATGCTCCAACCACACTACAAATAAATGAACACCAAGCACATGCTCCAACCGGAACTCCAAACACAAACACACAACACATGCACCAAATGAAATATGAATACACGAATGCACGGCACATGATCCAACCGGATGTGCAATACATGAACACACAGCATGTGCTCTAACTGGAATTCCAATACACCAACCCATAGAACATGCTCCATCCAGAGTTCCAATACACAAATGCACAACCCATGGTCTAATCAGATCTCCAATACATGCAAATACAGCACGTGCTATAACCAGAAATCCCATACACGAACACACATGACATGCTCCAACTGGAACTCCAATACATTAACACACAGCACGTACTATAACCAGAACTCCAATACACGAATGAACAGCACTTGCTCCAACAGAAATACCTCTTCGCCAACACATAGCAATTGCTCCAACCGAAACTCCAATACAATAACACACAGCACATGTTCCAACTGGAACTCCAATACATGAACACACAGCATGTGCTCTAACCAGAATTCCAATACACGAACCCACAGCACATGCTCCATCCAGAGTTCCAATACATGAACTCATAGAATATGCTCCAACCAGAATAAAAATACATGAAAACCCAGCACATGCTCCAACCGGAACTCTTAAATATGAATGCACTGCGCACGCTCCAACCTGAATTCCAATACACAAACACACAGCACATGCTCCAACTGGATTTCAATACATGAAAACACAGCACATTCTCCAACTGGAACTCCAATGCACGAATGTACAGCACATTCTTCAGCCAGAACTCCAGTGTACAAATGCATTGCAGATGGTCAAACCGGAATTCCAACACGGAAACATGCAGCAAATGCTACAATCTATATTCCCATACATGAACACACAGGAAATGCTCCAACCTCAATTCCAATACACGATCCCATAACACATGCTCCAATTGGACGTAATACCAATACATGAACACATAGCACATGCCCCAACTGGATCTCCAATACATGAACACACAGCAAATGCTCCAAACGCAATTCCTATACACAATAACAGAGCGCATGCTCCAACCACACTACAAATAAATGAACACCAAGCACATGCTCCAACCGGAACTCCAAACACAAACACACAACACATGCACCAAATGAAATATGAATACATGAATGCACGGCAAATAATCCAACCGGATGTGAAATACATGAACACAGAGCATGTGCTCTAACTGGAATTCCAATACACGAACCCACAGAACATGCTCCATCCAGAGTTCCAATACACAAATGCACAGCCCATGCTCTAATCAGATCTCCAATACATGCAAATACAGCACGTGCTATAACCAGAAATCCCATACACGAACACACATGACATGCTCCAACTGGAACACCAATACATTAACACACAGCACGTACTATAACCAGAACTCAAATACACGAATGAACAGCACATGCTCCAACAGAAATACCTCTTCGCCAACACATAGCAATTGCTCCAACCGAAACTCCAATACATTAACACACAACACATGCGCCAACCTGAATTCCAATACACGAATGCACAGCACGTGCTGTGTCATCTTGTATTAGAATTCCAGTTGGAGCATGTGCTATAACCAGAACTCCCATACACAAACATACAGTACATTTTCCAAATGGAACATCAATGCGTTAACACACAGCACGTGCTATAACCAGAAATCCCATACACGAACACACAGCACATGCTCCAACTGGAACTCCAATTCATTAACACAAAGCACGTGCTATAACCAGAACTCCAATACACGAATGAACAGCACTTGTTCCAACAGAAATACCTCTTCGCCAAAACATAGCAATTGCTCCAACCGAAACTCCAATACAATAACACACAGCACATGTTCCAACTGGAACTCCAATACATGAACACACTGCATGTGCTCTAACCAGAATTCCAATACACGAACCCACAGCACATGCTCCATCCGGAGTTCCAATACATGAACTCATAGAATATGCTCCAACCAGAATAAAAATACATGAACGCCCAGCACATGCTCCAAACGGTCTAAAATATGAATGCACTGCGCACGCTCCAACCTGAATTCCAATACACAAACACACAGCACATGCTTCAACTTGATTTCAATACATGAAAACACAGCACATTCGGGAACTGGAACTCCACTGTACGAACGTACAGCACATGCTTCAGCCAGAACTCCAGTATACAAATGCATTGCAGATGGTCCCACCGGAATTCCAACATGGAAACATACAGCAAATGCTACAATCATAATTCCTATACATTAACACACGGGACATACTCCAACCTCAATTCCAATACACGATCCCATAACACATGCTCCAATTGGACGGAATACCAATACATGAACACATAGCACATGCCCCAACTGGATCTCCAATACATCAACACACAGCACATGCTCCAAACGCAATTCCTATACACAATAACAGAGCGCATTCTCCAACCACACTACAAATAAATGAACACCAAGCACATGCTCCAACCGGAACTCCAAACACAAACACACAACACATGCACCAAATGAAATATGAATACACGAATGCACGGCACATGATCCAACCGGATGTGCAATACATGAACACACAGCATGTGCTCTAACTGGAATTCCAATACATGAACCCATAGAACATGCTCCATCCAGAGTTCCAATACACAAATGCACAGCCCATGCTCTAATCAGATCTCCAATACATGCAAATACAGGACGTGCTATAACCAGAAATCCCATACACGAAAACACATGACATGCTCCAACTGGAACACCAATACATTAACACACAGCACGTACTATAACCAGAACTCCAATACACGAATGAACAGCACATGCCCCAACAGAAATACCTCTTCGCCAACACATAGCAATGGCTCCAACCGAAACTCCAATACATTAACACACAACACATGCTCCAACCTGAATTCCAATACATGAATGCACAGCACATGCTCCAACTGGAATTCTAATACAAGATGACACAGCACGTACTATAACCAGAACTCCCATACACGAACACACAGCACATGCTCCAACTGGAACTCCAATTCATTAACACAAAGCACGTGCTATAACCAGAACTCCAATACACGAATGAACAGCACTTGCTCCAACTGAAATACCTCTTCGCCAACACATAGCAATTGCTCCAACCGAAACTCCAATACAATAACACACAGCACATTTTCCAACTGGAACTCCAATACATGAAAACACAGCATGTGCTCTAACCAGAATTCCAATACACGAACCCACAGCATATGCTCCATCCGGAGTTCCAATACATGAACTCATAGAATATGCTCCAACTAGAATAAAAATACATGAACACCCAGCACATGCTCCAAACGGTCTTAAATATGAATGCACTGCGCACGCTCCAATCTGAATTCCAATACACAAACACACAGCACATGCTTCAACTGGATTTCAATACATGAAAACACAGCACCTTCTCCAACTGGAACTCCACTGCACGAACGTACCGCACATGCTTCAGCCAGAACTCCAGTATACAAATGCATTGCAGATGGTCCAACCGGAATTCCAACATGGAAACATACAGCAAATGCTACAATCATACTTCCTATACATGAACAAACAGGACATACTCCAACCTCAATTCCAATACACGATCCAATAACACTTGCTCCAATTGGACGGAATACCAATACATGAACACATAGCACATGCCCCAACTGGATCTCCAATACATGAACACACAGCACATGCTCCAAACGCAATTCCTATACACAATAACAGAGCGCATACTCCAACCACACTACAAATAAATGAACACCAAGCACATGCTCCAACCGGAACTCCAAACACAAACACACAACACATGCACCAAATGAAATATGAATACACGAATGCACGGCACATGATCCAACCGGATGTGCAATACATGAACACACAGCATGTGCTCTAACTGGAATTCCAATACACGAACCCATAGAACATGCTCCA
Organism: Narcine bancroftii; assembly: GCF_036971445.1. Taxonomy (NCBI): domain Eukaryota; kingdom Metazoa; phylum Chordata; class Chondrichthyes; order Torpediniformes; family Narcinidae; genus Narcine; species Narcine bancroftii. Next base: position 43,017 of record NW_027211862.1, on the reverse strand, counting down.
TCCAGAGTTCCAATACACAAATGCACAGCCCATGCTCTAATCAGATCTCCAATACATGCAAATACAGCATGTGCTATAACCAGAAATCCCATACACGAACACACATGACATGCTCCAACTGGAACTCCAATACATTAACACACAGCACGTACTATAACCAGAACTCCAATATACGAATCAACAGCACATGCTCCAACAGAAATACCTCTTCGCCAACACATAGCAATTGCTCCAACCGAATCTCCGATACATTAACACACAACACATGCGCCAACCTGAATTCCAATACACGAATGCACAGCACATGCTCCAACTGGAATACTAATACAAGATGACACAGCAGGTGCTATAACCAAAACTCCCATACACAAACATACAGTACATGCTCCAAATGGAACATCAATGCGTTAACACACAGCACGTGCTATAAGCAGAAATCCCATACATGAACACACAGAACATGCTCCAACTGGAACTCCAATTCATTAACACAAAGCACGTGCTATAACCAGAACTCCAATACACGAATGAACAGCACTTGCTCCAACAGAAATACCTCTTCGCCAACACATAGCAATTGCTCCAACCGAAACTCCAATACAATAACACACAGCACATGTTCCAACTGGAATTCCAATACATGAACACACAGCATGTGCTCTAACCAGAATTCCAATACACGAACCCACAGCACATGCTCCATCCGGAGTTCCAATACATGGACTCATAGAATATGCTCCAACCAGAATAAAAATACATGAAAACCCAGCACATGCTCCAAACGGAACTCTTAAATATGAATGCACTGCGCACGCTCCAACCTAAATTCCAATACACAAACACACAGCACATGCTCCAACTGGATTTCAATACATGAAAACACAGCACATTCTCCAACTGGAACTCCAATGCACGAATGTACAGCACATTCTTCAGCCAGAACTCCAGTGTACAAATGCATTGCAGATGGTCAAACTGGAATTCCAACACGGAAACATACAGCAAATGCTACAATCAATATTCCCATACATGAACACACAGGAAATGCTCCAACCTCAATTCCAATACACGATCCCATAACACATGCTCCAATTGGACGGAATACCAATACATGAACACATAGCACATGCCCCAACTGGATCTCCAATACATGAACACACAGCAAATGCTCCAAACGCAATTCCTATACACAATAACAGAGCGCATTCTCCAACCACACTACAAATAAATGAACACCAAGCACATGCTCCAACCAGAACTCCAAACATAAACACACAACACATGCACCAAATGAAATATGAATACATGAATGCACGGCAAATAATCCAACCGGATGTGAAATACATGAACACACAGCATGTGCTCTAACTGGAATTACAATACACGAACCCACAGAACATGCTCCATCCAGAGTCCCAATACACAAATGCACAGCCCATGCTCTAATCAGATCTCCAATACATGCAAATACAGCATGTGCTATAACCAGAAATCCCATACACGAACACACATGACATGCTCCAACTGGAACTCCAATACATTAACACACAGCACGTACTATAACCAGAACTCCAATACACGAATGAACAGCATTGCTCCAACAGAAATACCTCTTCGCCAACACATAGCAATTGCTCCAACCGAAACTCCAATACATTAACACACAACACATGCGCCAACCTGAATTCCAATACACGAATGCACAGCACGTGCTGTGTCATCTTGTATTAGAATTCCAGTTGGAGCATGTGCTATAACCAGAACTCCCATACACAAACATACAGTACATTCTCCAAATGGAACATCAATGCGTTAACACACAGCACGTGCTATAACCACAAATCCCATACACGAACACACAGCACATGCTCCAACTGGAACTCCAATTCATTAACACAAAGCACGTGCTATAACCAGAACTCCAATACACGAATGAACAGCACTTGCTCCAACAGAAATACCTCTTCGCCAACACATAGCAATTGCTCCAACCGAAACTCCAATACAATAACACACAGCACATGTTCCAACTGGAACTCCAATACATGAACACACAGCATGTGCTCTAACCAGAATTCCAATACACGAACCCACAGCACATGCTCCATCCGGAGTTCCAATACATGAACTCATAGAATATGCTCCAACTAGAATAAAAATACATGAACACCCAGCACATGCTCCAAACGGAACTCTTAAATATGAATGCTCTGCGCACGCTCCAACCTGAATTCCAATACACAAACACACAGCACATGCTCCAACTGGATTTCAATACATGAAAACACAGCACATTCTCCAACTGGAACTCCAATGCACGAATGTACAGCACATTCTTCAGCCTGAACTCCAGTGTACAAATGCATTGCAGATGGTCAAAACGGAATTCCAACACGGAAACATACAGCAAATGCTACAATCAATATTCCCATACATGAACACACAGGAAATGCTCCAACCTCAATTCCAATACACGATCCCATAACATCATGCTCCAATTGGACGGAATTCCAATACATGAACACACAGCACATGCCCCAACTGGATCTCCAATACATGAACACACAGCACATGCTCCAAACGCAATTCCTATACACAATAATAGAGCGCATGCTCCAACCACACTACAAATAAATGAACACCAAGCACATGCTCCAACCGGAACTCCAAACACAAACACACAACACATGCACCAAATGAAATATGAATACACGAATGCACGGCACATGATCCAACCGGATGTGCAATACATGAACACACAGCATGTGCTCTAACTGGAATTCCAATACACAAACCCATAGAACATGCTCCATCCAGAGTTCCAATACACAAATGCACAGCCCATGCTCTAATCAGATCTCCAATACATGCAAATACAGGACGTGCTATAACCAGAAATCCCATACACGAACACACATGACATGCTCCAACTGGAACTCCAATACATTAACACACAGCACGTACTATAACCAGAACTCCAATACAAAAATGAACAGCACATGCTCCAACAGAAATACCTCTTCGCCAACACATAGCAATTTCTCCAACTGAAACTCCAATACATTAACACACAATACATGCGCCAACCTGAATTCCAATAAACGAATGCACAGTACATGCTCCAACTGGAATTCTAATACAAGATGACACAGCACGTGCTATAACCAGAACTCCCATACACACACATACAGTACATGCTCCAAATGGAACATCAATGCGTTAACACACAGCACGTGCTATAACCACAAATCCCATACACGAACACACAGCACATGCTCCAACTGGAACTCCAATTCATTTACACAAAGCACGTGCTATAACCAGAACTCCAATACACGAATGAACAGCACTTGCTCCAACAGAAATACCTCTTCGCCAACACATAGCAATTGCTCCAACCGAAACTCCAATACAATAACACACAGCACATGTTCCAACTGGAACTCCAATACATGAACACACAGCATGTGCTCTAACCAGAATTCCAATACACAAATGCACAGCCCATGCTCTAATCAGATCTCCAATACATGCAAATACAGCACGTGCTATAACCAGAAATCCCACACACGAACACACATGACATGCTCCAACTGGAACACCTATACATTAACACACAGCACGTACTATAACCAGAAATCCAATACACGAATGAACAGCACATGCCCCAACAGAAATACCTCTTCGCCAACACATAGCAATGGCTCCAACCGAAACTCCAATACATTAACACACAACACATGCTCCAACCTGAATTCCAATACATGAATGCACAGCACATGCTCCAACTGGAATTCTAATACAAGATGACACAGCACGTGCTATAACCAGAACTCCCATACACGAACACACAGCACATGCTCCAACTGGAACTCCAATTCATTAACACAAAGCACGTGCTATAACCAGAACTCCAATACACGAATGAACACACTTGCTCCAACTGAAATACCTCTTCGCCAACACATAGCAATTGCTCCAACCGAAACTCCAATACAATAACACACAGCACATTTTCCCACTGGAACTCCAATACATGAACACACAGCATGTGCTCTAACCAGAATTCCAATACACGAACCCACAGCATATGCTCCATCCGGACTTCCAATACATGAACTTATAGAATATGCTCCAACTAGAATAAAAATACATGAACACCCAGCACATGCTCCAAACGGTCTTAAATATGAATGCACTGTGCACGCTCCAACCTGAATTCCAATACACAAACACACAGCACATGCTTCAACTGGATTTCAATACATGAAAACACAGCACCTTCTCCAACTGGAACTCCACTGCACGAACGTACCGCACATGCTTCAGCCAGAACTCCAGTATACAAATGCATTGCAGATGGTCCAACCGGAATTCCAACATGGAAACATACAGCAAATGCTACAATCATACTTCCTATACATGAACAAACAGGACATACTCCAACCTCAATTCCAATACACGATCCAATAACACTTGCTCCAATTGGACGGAATACCAATACATGAACACATAGCACATGCCCCAACTGGATCTCCAATACATGAACACACAGCACATGCTCCAAACGCAATTCCTATACACAATAACAGAGCGCATGCTCCAACCACACTACAAATAAATGAACACCAAGCACATGCTCCAACCGGAACTCCAAACACAAACACACAACACATGCACCAAATGAAATATGAATACACGAATGCACGGCACATGATCCAACCGGATGTGCAATACATGAACACACAGCATGTGCTCTAACTGGAATTCCAATACACGAACCCATAGAACATGCTCCATCCAGAGTTCCAAAACACAAATGCACAGCCCATGCTCTAATCAGATCTCCAATACATGCAAATACAGCATGTGCTATAACCAGAAATCCCATACACGAACACACATGACATGCTCCAACTGGAACTCCAATACATTAACACACAGCACGTACTATAACCAGAAATCCAATATACGAATCAACAGCACATGCTCCAACAGAAATACCTCTTCGCCAACACATAGCAATTGCTCCAACCGAATCTCCGATACATTAACACACAACACATGCGCCAACCTGAATTCCAATACACGAATGCACAGCACATGCTCCAACTGGAATACTAATACAAGATGACACAGTACGTGCTATAACCAAAACTCCCATACACAAACATACAGTACATGCTCCAAATGGAACATCAATGCGTTAACACACAGCACGTGCTATAACCAGAAATCCCATACACGAACACACAGAACATGCTCCAACTGGAACTCCAATTCATTAACACAAAGCACGTGCTATAACCAGAACTCCAATACACGAATGAACAGCACTTGCTCCAACAGAAATACCTCTTCGCCAACACATAGCAATTGCTCCAACCGAAACTCCAATACAATAACACACAGCACATGTTCCAACTGGAACTCCAATACATGAACACACAGCATGTGCTCTAACCAGAATTCCAATACACGAACCCACAGCACATGCTCCATCCGGAGTTCCAATACATGAACTCATAGAATATGCTCCAACCAGAATAAAAATACATGAAAACCCAGCACATGCTCCAAACGGAACGCTTAAATATGAATGCACTGCGCACGCTCCAACCTGAATTCCAATACACAAACACACAGCACATGCTCCAACTGGATTTCAATACATGAAAACACAGCACATTCTCCAACTGGAACTCCAATGCACGAATGTACAGCACATTCTTCAGCCAGAACTCCAGTGTACAAATGCATTGCAGATGGTCAAACTGGAATTCCAACACGGAAACATACAGCAAATGCTACAATCAATATTCCCATACATGAACACACAGGAAATGCTCCAACCTCAATTCCAATACACGATCCCATAACACATGCTCCAATTGGACGGAATACCAATACATGAACACATAGCACATGCCCCAACTGGATCTCCAATACATGAACACACAGCAAATGCTCCAAACGCAATTCCTATACACAATAACGGAGCGCATTCTCCAACCACACTACAAATAAATGAACACCAAACACATGCTCCAACCAGAACTCCAAACATAAACACACAACACATGCACCAAATGAAATATGAATACATGAATGCACGGCAAATAATCCAACCAGATGTGAAATACATGAACACACAGCATGTGCTCTAACTGGAATTACAATACACGAACCCACAGAACATGCTCCATCCAGAGTCCCAATACACAAATGCACAGCCCATGCTCTAATCAGATCTCCAATACATGCAAATACAGCATGTGCTATAACCAGAAATCCCATACACGAACACACATGACATGCTCCAACTGGAACTCCAATACATTAACACACAGCACGTACTATAACCAGAACTCCAATACACGAATGAACAGCACATGCTCCAACAGAAATACCTCTTCGCCAACACATAGCAATTGCTCCAACCGAAACTCCAATACATTAACACACAACACATGCGCCAACCTGAATTCCAATACACGAATGGACAGCACGTGCTGTGTCATCTTGTATTAGAATTCCAGTTGGAGCATGTGCTATAACCAGAACTCCCATACACAAACATACAGTACATTCTCCAAATGGAACATCAATGCGTTAACACACAGCACGTGCTATAACCACAAATCCCATACACGAACACACAGCACATGCTCCAACTGGAACTCCAATTCATTAACACAAAGCACGTGCTATAACCAGAACTCCAATACACGAATGAACAGCACTTGCTCCAACAGAAATACCTCTTCGCCAACACATAGCAATTGCTCCAACCGAAACTCCAATACAATAACACACAGCACATGTTCCAACTGGAACTCTAATACATGAACACACAGCATGTGCTCTAACCAGAATTCCAATACATGAACTCATAAAATATGCTCCAACCAGAATAAAAATACATGAACACCCAGCACATGCTCCAAACGGTCTAAAATATGAATGCACTGCGCACGCTCCAACCTGAATTCCAATACACAAACACACAGCACATGCTTCAACTGGATTTCAATACATGAAAACACAGCACATTCGGGAACTGGAACTCCACTGCACGAACGTACAGCACATGCTTCAGCCAGAACTCCAGTATACAAATGCATTGCAGATGGTCCAACCGGAATTCCAACATGGAAACATACAGCAAATGCTACAATCATAATTCCTATACATGAACACACAGGACATACTCCAACCTCAATTCCAATACACGATCCCATAACACATGCTCCAATTGGACGGAATACCAATACATGAACACATAGCACATGCCCCAACTGGATCTCCAATACATCAACACACAGCACATGCTCCAAACGCAATTCCTATACACAATAAAAGAGCGCATGCTCCAACCACACTACAAATAAATGAACACCAAGCACATGCTCCAACCGGAACTCCAAATACAAACACACAACACATGCACCAAATGAAATATGAATACACGAATGCACGGCACATGATCCAACCGGATGTGCAATACATGAACACACAGCATGTGCTCTAACTGGAATTCCAATACACGAACCCATAGAACATGCTCCATCCAGAGTTCCAATACACAAATGCACAGCCCATGGTCTAATCAGATCTCCAATACATGCAAATACAGCACGTGCTATAACCAGAAATCCCATACACGAACACACATGACATGCTCCAACTGGAACTCCAATACATTAACACACAGCACGTACTATAACCAGAACTCCAATACACGAATGAACAGCACATGCTCCAACAGAAATACCTCTTCGCCAACACATAGCAATTTCTCCAACTGAAACTCTAATACATTAACACACAATACATGCGCCAACCTGAATTCCAATACACGAATGCACAGCACATGCTCCAACTGGAATTCTAATACAAGATGACACAGCACGTGCTATAACCGGAACTCGCATACACAAACATACAGTACATGCTCCAAATGGAACATCAATGCGTTAACACACAGCACGTGCTATAACCAGAAATCCCATACACGAACACACAGCACATGCTCCAACTGGAACTCCAATACATTAACACATAGCACGTGCTATAACCAGAACTCCAATACACGAATGAACAGCACTTGCTCCAACAGAAATACCTCTTCGCCAACGCATAGCAATTGCTCCAACCGAAACTCCAATACAATAACACACAGCACATGTTCCAACTGGAACTCTAATACATGAACACACAGCATGTGCTCTAACCAGAATTCCAATACACGAACCCACAGCACATGCTCCATCCGGAGTTCCAATACAAGAACTCATAGAATATGCTCCAACCAGAATAAAAATACATGAACACCCAGCACATGCTCCAAACGGTCTAAAATATGAATGCACTGCGCACGCTCCAACCTGAATTCCAATACACAAACACACAGCACATGCTTCAACTGGATTTCAATACATGAAAACACAGCACATTCGGGAACTGGAACTCCACTGCACGAACGTACAGCACATGCTTCAGCCAGAACTCCAGTATACAAATGCATTGCAGATGGTCCAACCGGAATTCCAACATGGAAACATACAGCAAATGCTACAATCATAATTCCTATACATGAACACACAGGACATACTCCAACCTCAATTCCAATACACGATCCCATAAAACATGCTCCAATTGGACGGAATACCAATACATGAACACATAGCACATGTCCCAACTGGATCTCCAATACATCAACACACAGCACATGCTCCAAACGCAATTCCTATACACAATAAAAGAGCGCATGCTCCAACCACACTACAAATAAATGAACACCAAGCACATGCTCCAACCGGAACTCCAAACACAAACACACAACACATGCACCAAATGAAATATGAATACACGAATGCACGGCACATGATCCAACCGGATGTGCAATACATGAACACACAGCATGTGCTCTAACTGGAATTCCAATACACGAACCCATAGAACATGCTCCATCCAGAGTTCCAATACACAAATGCACAGCCCATGGTCTAATCAGATCTCCAATACATGCAAATACAGCACGTGCTATAACCAGAAATCCCATACACGAACACACATGACATGCTCCAACTGGAACTCCAATACATTAACACACAGCACGTACTATAACCAGAACTCCAATACACGAATGAACAGCACATGCTCCAACAGAAATACCTCTTCGCCAACACATAGCAATTGCTCCAACCGAAACTCCAATACATTAACACACAACACATGCGCCAACCTGAATTCCAATACACGAATGCACAGCACATGCTCCAACTGGAATTCTAATACAAGATGACACAGAACGTGCTATAACCAGAACTCCCATACACAAACATACAGTACATGCTCCAAATGGAACATCAATGCGTTAACACACAGCACGTGCTATAACCAGAAATCCAATACACGAACACACAGCACATGCTCCAACTGGAACTCCAATACATTAACACACAGCACGTACTATAACCAGAACTCCAATACACGAATGAACAGCACATGCTCCAACAGAAATACCTCTTCGCCAACACATTGCAATTTCTCCAACTGAAACTCCAATACATTAACACACAATACATGCGCCAACCTGAATTCCAATACACGAATGCACAGCACATGCTCCAACTGGAATTCTAATACAAGATGACACAGCACGTGCTATAACCAGAACTCCCATACACACACATACAGTACATGCTCCAAATGGAACATCAATGCGTTAACACACAGCACGTGCTATAACCAGAAATCCCATACACGAACACACAGCACATGCTCCAACTGGAACTCCAATTCATTAACACATAGCACGTGCTATAACCAGAACTCCAATACACGAATGAACAGCACTTGCTCCAACAGAAATACCTCTTCGCCAACACATAGCAATTGCTCCAACCGAAACTCCAATACAATAACACACAGCACATGTTCCAACTGGAACTCCAATACATGAACACACAGCATGTGCTCTAACCAGAATTCCAATACACGAACCCACAGCACATGCTGCATCCGGAGTTCCAATACATGAACTCATAGAATATGCTCCAACCAGAATAAAAATTCATGAAAACCCAGCACATGCTCCAAACGGAACTCTTAAATATGAATTCACTGCGCACGCTCCAACCTGAATTCCAATACACAAACACACAGCACATGCTCCAACTGGATTTCAATACATGAAAACACAGCACATTCTCCAACTGGAACTCCAATGCACGAATGTACAGCACATTCTTCAGCCTGAACTCCAGTGTACAAATGCATTGCAGATGGTCAAAACGGAATTCCAACACGGAAACATACAGCAAATGCTACAATCAATATTCACATACATGAACACGCAGGAAATGCTCCAACCTCAATTCCAATACACGATCCCATAACATCATGCTCCAATTGGACGGAATTCCAATACATGAACACACAGCACATGCCCCAACTGGATCTCCAATACATGAACACACAGCACATGCTCCAAACGCAATTCCTATACACAATAATAGAGCGCATGCTCCAACCACACTACAAATAAATGAACACCAAGCACATGCTCCAACCGGAACTCCAAACACAAACACACAACACATGCACCAAATGAAATATGAATACACGAATGCACGGCACATGATCCAACCGGATGTGCAATACATGAACACACAGCATGTGCTCTAACTGGAATTCCAATACACAAACCCATAGAACATGCTCCATCCAGAGTTCCAATACACAAATGCACAGCCCATGCTCTAATCAGATCTCCAATACATGCAAATACAGGACGTGCTATAACCAGAAATCCCATACACGAACACACATGACATGCTCCAACTGGAACTCCAATACATTAACACACAGCACGTACTATAACCAGAACTCCAATACACGAATGAACAGCACATGCTCCAACAGAAATACCTCTTCGCCAACACATAGCAATTTCTCCAACTGAAACTCCAATACATTAACACACAATACATGCGCCAACCTGAATTCCAATACACGAATGCACAGCACATGCTCCAACTGGAATTCTAATACAAGATGACACAGCACGTGCTATAACCAGAACTCCCATACACACACATACAGTACATGCTCCAAATGGAACATCAATGCGTTAACACACAGCACGTGCTATAACCAGAAATCCCATACACGAACACACAGCACATGCTCCAACTGGAACACCAATTCATTAAGACATAGCACGTGCTATAACCAGAACTCCAATACACGAATGAACAGCACTTGCTCCAACAGAAATACCTCTTCGCCAACACATAGCAATTGCTCCAACCGAAACTCCAATACAATAACACACAGCACATGTTCCAACTGGAACTCCAATACATGAACACACAGCATGTGCTCTAACCAGAATTCCAATACACGAACCCACAGCACATGCTCCATCCGGAGTTCCAATACATGAACTCATAGAATATGCTCCAACCAGAATAAAAATACATGAAAACCCAGCACATGCTCCAAACGGAACTCTTAAATATGAATGCACTGCGCACGCTCCAACCTGAATTCCAATACACAAACACACAGCACATGCTCCAACTGGATTTCAATACATGAAAACACAGCACATTCTCCAACTGGAACTCCAATGCACGAATGTACAGCACATTCTTCAGCCTGAACTCCAGTGTACAAATGCATTGCAGATGGTCAAAACGGAATTCCAACACGGAAACATACAGCAAATGCTACAATCAATATTCACATACATGAACACGCAGGAAATGCTCCAACCTCAATTCCAATACACGATCCCATAACACATGCTCCAATTGGACGGAATTCCAATGCATGAACACACAGCACATGCCCCAACTGGATCTCCAATACATGACCACACAACACATGCACCAAATGAAATATGAATACACGAATGCACGGCACATGATCCAACCGGATGTGCAATACATGAACACACAGCATGTGCTCTAACTGGAATTCCAATACACAAACCCATAGAACATGCTCCATCCAGAGTTCCAATACACAAATGCACAGCCCATGCTCTAATCAGATCTCCAATACATGCAAATACAGGACGTGCTATAACCAGAAATCCCATACACGAACACACATGACATGCTCCAACTGGAACTCCAATACATTAACACACAGCACGTACTATAACCAGAACTCCAATACACGAATGAACAGCACATGCTCCAACAGAAATACCTCTTCGCCAACACATAGCAATTTCTCCAACTGAAACTCCAATACATTAACACACAATACATGCGCCAACCTGAATTCCAATACACGAATGCACAGCACATGCTCCAACTGGAATTCTAATACAAGATGACACAGCACGTGCTATAACCAGAACTCCCATACACACACATACAGTACATGCTCCAAATGGAACATCAATGCGTTAACACACAGCACGTGCTATAACCAGAAATCCCATACACGAACACACAGCACATGCTCCAACTGGAACTCCAATTCATTAAGACATAGCACGTGCTACAACCAGAACTCCAATACACGAATGAACAGCACTTGCTCCAACAGAAATACCTCTTCGCCAACACATAGCAATTGCTCCAACCGAAACTCCAATACAATAACACACAGCACATGTTCCAACTGGAACTCCAATACATGAACACACAGCATGTGCTCTAACCAGAATTCCAATACACGAACCCACAGCACATGCTCCATCCGGAGTTCCAATACATGAACTCATAGAATATGCTCCAACCAGAATAAAAATACATGAAAACCCAGCACATGCTCCAAACGGAACTCTTAAATATGAATGCACTGCGCACGCTCCAACCTGAATTCCAATACACAAACACACCGCACATGCTCCAACTGGATTTCAATACATGAAAACACAGCACATTCTCCAACTGGAACTCCAATGCACGAATGTACAGCACATTCTTCAGCCAGAACTCCAGTGTACAAATGCATTGCAGATGGTCAAACCGGAATTCCAACACGGAAACCTACAGCAAATGCTACAATCTATATTCCCATACATGAACACACAGGAAATGCTCCAACCTCAATTCCAATACAGGATCCCATAACACATGCTCCAATTGGACGGAATACCAATACATGAACACATAGCACATGCCCCAACTGGATCTCCAATACATCAACACACAGCACATGCTCCAAACGCAATTCCTATACACAATAACAGAGCGCATGCTCCAACCACACTACAAATAAATGAACACCAAGCACATGCTCCAACCGGAACTCCAAACACAAACACACAACACATGCACCAAATGAAATATGAATACATGAATGCACGGCAAATAATCCAACCGGATGTGCAATATATGAACACACAGCCTGTGCTCTAACTGGAATTCCAATACACGAACCCATAGAACATGCTCCATCCAGAGTTCCAATACACAAATGCACAGCCCATGCTCTAATCAGATCTCCAATACATGCAAATACAGCACGTGCTATAATCAGAAATCCCACACACGAACACACATGACATGCTCCAACTGGAACTCCAATACATTAACACACAGCACGTACTATAACCAGAACTCCAATACACGAATGAACAGCACATGCTCCAACAGAAATACCTCTTCGCCAACACATAGCAATTGCTCCAACCGAAACTCCAATACATTAACACACAACACATGCGCCAACCTGAATTCCAATACACGAATGCACAGCACATGCTCCAACTGGAATTCTAATACAAGATGACACAGCACGTGCTATAACCAGAACTCCCATACACAAACATACAGTACATGCTCCAAAAGGAACATCAATGCGTTAACACACAGCACGTGCTATAACCAGAAATCCCATACACGAACACACAGCACATGCTCCAACTGGAACTCCAATTCATTAACACAACGCACGTGCTATAACCAGAACTCCAATACACGAATGAACAGCACTTGCTCCAACAGAAATACCTCTTCGCCAACACATAGCAATTGCTCCAACCGAAACTCCAATACAATAACACACAGCACATGTTCCAACTGGAACTCCAATACATGAACACACAGCATGTGCTCTAACCAGAATTCCAATACACGAACCCACAGCACATGCTCCATCCGGAGTTCCAATACATGAACTCATAGAATATGCTCCAACCAGAATAAAAATACATGAAAACCCAGCACATGCTCCAAACGGAACTCTTAAATATGAATTCACTGCGCACGCTCCAACCTGAATTCCCATACACAAACACACAGCACATTCTCCAACTGGATTTCAATAAATGAAAACACAGCACATTCTCCAACTGGAACTCCAATGCACGAATGTACAGCACATTCTTCAGCCTGAACTCCAGTGTACAAATGCATTGCAGATGGTCAAAACGGAATTCCAAGACGGAAACATACAGCAAATGCTTCAATCAATATTCCCATACATGAACACGCAGGAAATGCTCCAACCTCAATTCCAATACACGATCCCATAACACATGCTCCAATTGGACGGAATTCCAATACATGAACACACAGCACATGCCCCAACTGGATCTCCAATACATGAACACACAGCACATGCTCCAAACGCAATTCCTATACACAATAATAGAGCGCATGCTCCAACCACACTACAAATAAATGAACACTAAGCACATGCTCCAACCGGAACTCCAAACACAAACACACAACACATGCACCAAATGAAATATGAATACACGAATACACGGCACATGATCCAACCGGATGTGCAATACATGAACACACAGCATGTGCTCTAACTGGAATTCCAATACACGAACCCATAGAACATGCTCCATCCAGAGTACCAATACACAAATGCACAGCCCATGCTCTAATCAGATCTCCAATACATGCAAACACAGCACGTGCTATAACCAGAAATCCCATACACGAACACACATGACATGCTCCAACTGGAACTCCAATACATTAACACACAGCACGTACTATAACCAGAACTCCAATACACGAATGAACAGCACATGCTCCAACAGAAATACCTCTTCGCCAACACATAGCAATTGCTCCAACTGAAACTCCAATACATTAACACACAATACATGCGCCAACCTGAATTCTAATACACGAATGCACAGCACATGCTCCAACTGGAATTCTAATACAAGGTGACACAGCACGTGCTATAACCAGAACTCGCATACACAAACATACAGTACATGCTCAAAATGGAACATCAATGCGTTAACACACAGCACGTGCTATAACCAGAAATCCCATACACGAACACACAGCACATGCTCCAACTGGAACTCCAATTCATTAACACATAGCACGTGCTATAACCAGAACTCCAATACACGAATGAACAGCACTTGCTCCAACAGAAATACCTCTTCGCCAACATATAGCAATTGCTCCAACCGAAACTCCAATACAATAACACACAGCACATGTTCCAACTGGATCTCCAATACATGAACACACAGCATGTGCTCTAACCAGAATTCCAATACACGAACCCACAGCACATGCTCCATCCGGAGTTCCAATACATGAACTCATAGAATATGCTCCAACCAGAATAAAAATACATGAAAACCCAGCACATGCTCCAAACGGAACTCTTAAATATGAATGCACTGCGCACGCACCAACCTGAATTCCAACACACAAACACACAGCACATGCACCAACTGGATTTCAATACATGAAAACACAGCACATTCTCCAACTGGAACTCCAATGCACGAATGTACAGCACATTCTTCAGCCAGAACTCCAGTGTACAAATGCATTGCAGATGGTCAAACCGGAATTCCAACACAGAAACATACAGCAAATGCTACAATCTATATTCCCATACATGAACACACAGGAAATGCTCCATCCTCAATTCCAATACAGGATCCCATAACACATGCTCCAATTGGACGGAATACCAATACATGAACACATAGCACATGCCCCAACTGGATCTCCAATACATCAACACACAGCACATGCTCCAAACGCAATTCCTATACACAATAACAGAGCGCATGCTCCAACCACACTACAAATAAATGAACACAAAGCACATGCTCCAACCGGAACTCCAAACACAAACACACAACACATGCACCAAATGAAATATGAATACATGAATGCACGGCAAATAATCCAACCGGATGTGCAATACATGAACACACAGCATGTGCTCTAACTGGAATTCCAATACACGAACCCATAGAACATGCTCCATCCAGAGTTCCAATACACAAATGCACAGCCCATGCTCTAATCAGATCTCCAATACATGCAAATACAGCACGTGCTATAACCAGAAATCCCATACACGAACACACATGACATGCTCCAACTGGAACTCCAATACATTAACACACAGCACGTACTATAACCAGAACTCCAATACACGAATGAACAGCACATGCTCCAACAGAAATACCTCTTCGCCAACACATAGCAATTGCTCCAACCGAAACTCCAATACATTAACACACAACACATGCGCCAACCTGAATTCCAATACACGAATGCACAGCACATGCTCCAACTGGAATTCTAATACAAGATGACACAGCACGTGCTATAACCAGAACGCCCATACACAAACATACAGTACATGCTCCAAATGGAACATCAATGCGTTAACACACAGCACGTGCTATAACCAGAAATCCCATACAGGAACACACAGCACATGCTCCAACTGGAACTCCAATTCATTAACACAAAGCACGTGCTATAACCAGAACTCCAATACACAAATGAACAGCACTTGCTCCAACAGAAATACCTCTTCGCCAACACATAGCAATTGCTCCAACCGAAACTCCAATACAATAACACACAGCACATGTTCCAACTGGAACTCCAATACATGAACACACAGCATGTGCTCTAACCAGAATTCCAATACACGAACCCACAGCACATGCTCCATCCGGAGTTCCAATACATGAACTCATAGAATATGCTCCAACCAGAATAAAAATACATGAAAACCCAGCATATGCTCCAAACGGAACTCTTAAATATGAATTCACTGCGCACGCTCCAACCTGAATTCCAATACACAAACACACAGCACATGCTCCAACTGGATTTCACTACATGAAAACACAGCACATTCTCCAACTGGAACTCCAATGCACGAATGTAGAGCACATTCTTCAGCCTGAACTCCAGTGTACAAATGCATTGCAGATGGTCAAACCGGAATTCCAAAACAGAAACATACAGCAAATGCTACAATCAATATTCCCATACATGAACACGCAGGAAATGCTCCAACCTCAATTCCAATACACGATCCCATAACACATGCTCCAATTGGACGGAATTCCAATACATGAACACACAGCACATGCCCCAACTGGATCTCCAATACATGAACACACAGCACATGCTCCAAACGCAATTCCTATACACAATAATAGAGCGCATGCTCCAACCACACTACAAATAAATGAACACCAAGCACATGCTCCAACCGGAACTCCAAACACAAACACACAACACATGCACCAAATGAAATATGAATACACGAATGCACGGCACATGGTACAACCGGATGTGCAATACATGAACACACAGCATGTGCTCTAACTGGAATTCCAATACACGAACCCATAGAACATGCTCCATCCAGAGTTCCAATACACAAATACACAGCCCATGCTCCAATCAGATCTCCAATACATGCAAACACAGCACGTGCTATAACCAGAAATCCCATACACGAACACACATGACATGCTCCAACTGGAACACCAATACATTAACACACAGCACGTACTATAACCAGAACTCCAATACACGAATGAACAGCACATGCCCCAACAGAAATACCTCTTCGCCAACACATAGCAATTGCTCCAACCGAAACTCCAATACATTAACACACAACACATGCTCCAACCTGAATTCCAATACATGAATGCACAGCACCTGCTCCAACTGGAATTCTAATACAAGATGACACAGCACGTGCTATAACCAGAACTCCCATACACAAACATACAGTACATGCTCCAAATGGAACATCAATGCGTTAACACACAGCACGTGCTATAACCAGAACTCCCATACACGAACACACAGCACATGCTCCAACTGGAACTCCAATTCATTAACACAAAGCACGTGCTATAAGCAGAACTCCAATACACGAATGAACAGCACTTGGTCCAACAGAAATACCTCTTCGCCAACACATAGCAATTGCTCCAACCGAAACTCCAATATATTAACACACAGCACATGCTCCAACTGGAATTCCAATACATGAACCAGCAGCACATGCTCCATCCGGAGTTCCAATACATGAACTCATAGAATATGCTTTAACCAGAATAAAAATACATGAACACCCAGCACATGCTCCAAACGGACTCTTAAATATGAATGCTCTGCGCACGCTCCAACCTGAATTCCAATACACAAACACACAGCACATGCTCCAACTGTATTTCAATACATGAAAACACAGCACATTCTCCAACTGGAACTCCAATGCACGAACGTACAGCACATGCTTCAGACAGAACTCTGGTGTACAAATGCATTGCAGATGGTCCAACCGGAATTCCAACACGGAAACATACAGCAAATGCTACAATCATTATTCCCATACATGAACACACAGGACCTGCTCCAACCTCAAATCCAATACACGATCCCATAACACATGCTCCAATTGGACGGAATTCCAATACATGAACACATAGCACATGCCCCAACTGGATCTCCAATACATGAACACACAGCACATGCTCCAAACTCAATTCCTATACACAATAACAGAGCGCATGCTCCAACCACACTTCAAATAAATGAACACCAAGCACATGCTCCAACCGGAACTCCAAACACAAACATACAACACATGCACCAAATGAAATATGAATACATTAATGCACGGCAAATAATCCAACCGGATGTGCAATACATGAACACACAGCATGTTCTCTAACTGGAATTCCAATACACGAACCCACAGAACATGCTCCATCCAGAGTTCCAATACACAAATGCACAGCCCATCTCCAATAAGATCTCCAATACATGCAAACACAGCACGTGCTATAACCAGAAATCCTATACACGAACACACATGACATGCTCCAACTGGAACTCCAATACATTAACACACAGCACGTACTATAACCAGAACTCCAATAAACGAATGAACAGCACATGCTCCAACAGAAATACCTCTTCGCCAACACATAGCAATTGCACCAACCGAAACTCCAATACATTAACACACAACACATGCTCCAACCTGAATTCCAATACACGAATGCACAGCAAATGCTCCAACTGGAATTCTAATACAAGATGACACAGCACGTGCTATAACCAGAACTCCCATACATGATAACACAGCACATGCTCCAACTGGAACTCCAATACATTAACACACAGCACGTGCTATAACCAGAAATCCCATACACGAACACACAGCACATGCTCCAACTGGAACTCCAATTCATTAACACAAAGCACGTGCTATAACCAGAACTCCAATACAAGAATGAACAGCACTTGTTCCAACAGAAATACCTCTTCGCCAACACATAGCAATTGCTCCAACCGAAACTCCAATACATTAACACACAGCACATGCTCCAACTGGAACTCCAATACATGAACACATAGCATGTGCTCTAACCGGAATTCCAATACATGAACCCGCAGCACATGCTCCATCCGGAGTTCCAATACATGAACTCATAGAATATGCTTTAACCAGAATAAAAATACATGAACGCCCAGCACATGCTCCAAATGGAATTCTTAGATATGAATGCTCTGCGCACGCTCCAACCTGAATTCCAATACACAAACACACAGCACATGCTCCAACTGTATTTCAATACATGAAAAAACACCACATTCTCCAACTGGAACTCCAATGCACGAACGTACAGCACATGCTTCAGCCAGAACTCCAGTCTACAAATGCATTGCAGATGGTCCAACCGGAATTCCAACATGGAAACATACAGCAAATGTTACAATCGTTATTCCCATACATGAACACACAGGACATGCTCCAACCTCAATTCCAATACACGATCCCATAACACTTGCTCCAATTGGACGGAATTCCAATACATGAACACACAGCACATGCCCCAACTGGATCTCCCATACATCAACACACAGGACACGCTCCAAACGCAATTCCTATGCACAATAACTGAGCGCATGCAACAACCTCACTACAAATAATTGAACACCAAGCACATGCACCAACCGGAACTCCAAACACAAACACACAACACGTGCACCACATGAAATATGAATACATGATTGCACGGCACATGATCCAACCGGATGTGCAATACATGAACACACAGCATGTGCTCTAACTGGAATTCCAATACACGAACCCATAGAACATGCTCCATCCAGAGTTCCAATACACAAATGCACAGCCCATGCTCCAATCAGGTCTCCAATACATGCAAACACAGCACGTGCTATAACCAGAAATCCCATACACGAACACACATGACATGCTCCAACTGGAACACCAATACATTAACACACAGCACGTTCTATAACCAGAACTCCAATACATGAATGAACAGCACATGCCCCAACAGAAATACCTCTTCGCCAACACATAGCAATTGCTCCAACCGAAACTCCAATACATTAACACACAACACATGCTCCAACCTGAATTCCAATACATGAATGCACAGCACATGCTCCAACTGGAATTCTAATACAAGATGACACAGCACGTGCTATAACCAGAACTCCCATACACAAACATACAGTACATGCTCCAAATGGAACATCAATGCGTTAACACACAGCACATGCTATAACCAGAACTCCCATACACGAACACACAGCACATGCTCCAACTGGAACTCCAATTCATTAACACAAAGCACGTGCTATAACCAGAACTCCAATACACGAATGAACAGCACTTGCTCCAACAGAAATACCTCTTCGCCAACACATAGCAATTGCTCCAACCGAAACTCCAATAAAATAACACACAGCACATGTTCCAACTGGAACTCCAATACATGAACACACAGCATGTGATCTAACCAGAATTCCAATACACGAACCCACAGCACATGCTCCAAACGGAACTCTTAAATATGAATGCACTGCGCACGCTCCAACCTGAATTCCAATACACAAACACACAGCACATGCTCCAACTGGAACTCCAATACATTAACACACAGCACATTCTCCAACTGGAACTGCAATGTACGAACGTACAGCACATTCTTCAGCCAGAACTCCAGTGTACAAATGCATTGCAGATGGTCCAACCGGAATTCCAACACGGAAACATACAGCAAATGCTACAATCATTATTCCCATACATGAACACACAGGAAATGCTACAACCTCAATTCCAATACACGATCCCATAACACATGCTCCAATTGGACGGAATACCAATACATGAACACACAGCACATGCTCCAACTGGAACTCCAATTCATTAACACACAGCACGTGCTATAACCAGAACTCCAATACACGAATGAACAGCACTTGCTCCAACAGAAATACCTCTTCGCCAACACATAGCAATTGCTCCAACCGAAACTCCAATACAATAACACACAGCACATGTTCCAACTGGAACTCCAATACATGAACACACGGCATGTGATCTAACCAGAATTCCAATACATGAACACCCAGCACATGCTCCAAATGGAACTCTTAAATATGAATGCACTGCGCACGCTCCAACCTGAATTCCAATACACAAACACACAGCACATGCTACAACTAGATTTCAATACATGAAAACACAGCACATTCTCCAACTGGAACTCCAATGTACGAACGTACAGCACATTCTTCAGCCAGAACTCCAGTGTACAAACGCATTACAGATGGTCCAACCGGAATTCCAACACGGAAACATACAGCAAATGCTACAATCATTATTCCCATACATGAACACACAGGAAATGCTCCAACCTCAATTCCAATACACGATCCCATAACACATGCTCCAATTGGACGGAATACCAATACATGAACACATAGCACATGCCCCAACTTGATCTCCAATACATCAACACACAGCACATGCTCCAAACGCAATTCCTATACACAATAACAGAGCACATGCTCCAACCACACTACAAATAAATGAACACCAAGCACATGTTCCAACCGGAACTCTAAACACAAACACACAACACATGCACTAAATGAAATATGAATACATGAATGCACGGTACATGATCCAACCGGATGTGCAATACATGAACACACAGCATGTGCTCTAACTGGAATTCCAATACACGAACGCATAGAACATGCTCCATCAAGAGTTCCAATACACAAATGCACAGTCCATGCTCCAATCAGATCTCGAATACATGCAAACACAGCACGTGCTATAACCAGAACTCCCATACACAAACATACAGTACATGCTCCAAATGGAACATCAATGCGTTAACACACAGCACGTGCTATAACCAGAAATCCCATACACGAACACACAGCACATGCTCCAACTGGAACTCCAATTCATTAACACACAGCACGTGCTATAACCAGAACTCCAATACACGAATGAACAGCACTTGCTCCAACAGAAATACCTCTTCGCCAACACATAGCAATTGCTCCAACCGAAACTCCAATACAATAACACACAGCACATGTTCCAACTGGAACTCCAATACATGAACACACGGCATGTGATCTAACCAGAATTCCAATACATGAACACCCAGCACATGCTCCAAATGGAACTCTTAAATATGAATGCACTGCGCACGCTCCAACCTGAATTCCAATACACAAACACACAGCACATGCTACAACTAGATTTCAATACATGAAAACACAGCACATTCTCCAACTGGAACTCCAATGTACGAACGTACAGCACATTCTTCAGCCAGAACTCCAGTGTACAAACGCATTACAGATGGTCCAACCGGAATTCCAACACGGAAACATACAGCAAATGCTACAATCATTATTCCCATACATGAACACACAGGAAATGCTCCAACCTCAATTCCAATACACGATCCCATAACACATGCTCCAATTGGACGGAATACCAATACATGAACACATAGCACATGCCCCAACTTGATCTCCAATACATCAACACACAGCACATGCTCCAAACGCAATTCCTATACACAATAACAGAGCACATGCTCCAACCACACTACAAATAAATGAACACCAAGCACATGTTCCAACCGGAACTCTAAACACAAACACACAACACATGCACTAAATGAAATATGAATACATGAATGCACGGTACATGATCCAACCGGATGTGCAATACATGAACACACAGCATGTGCTCTAACTGGAATTCCAATACACGAACGCATAGAACATGCTCCATCAAGAGTTCCAATACACAAATGCACAGTCCATGCTCCAATCAGATCTCGAATACATGCAAACACAGCACGTGCTATAACCAGAAATCCCATACACGAACACACATGACATGCTCCAACTGGAACTCCAATACATTAACACACAGCACGTACTATAACCAGAACTCCAATACACGAATGAACAGCACATGCTCCAACAGAAATACTTCTTCGCCTACACATAGCAATTGCACCAACCGAAACTCCAATACATTAACACACAACACATGCTCCAACCTGAATTCCAATACACGAATGAACAGCACATGCTCTAACTGGAATTCTAATACAAGATGACACAGCACGTGCTATAACCAGAACTCCCATACACGAACACACAGCACATGCTACAACTGGAACTCCAATACATTAACACAAAGAACGTGCTATAACCAGAACTCCAATACACGAATGAACAGCACATGCTCCAACAGAAATACTTCTTCGCCTACACATAGCAATTGCACCAACCGAAACTCCAATACATTAACACACAACACATGCTCCAACCTGAATTCCAATACACGAATGAACAGCATGTGCTCTAACCAGAATTCCAGTAGACGAACCCACAGCACATGCTCCATCCGGAGTTCCAATACATGAACTCATAGAATATGCTTTAACCAGAAAAAAAAATACATGAACACCCAGCACATGCTCCGAACAGTCTTAAATATGAATGCACTGCGCACGCTCCAACCTGAATTCCAATACACAAACACACAGCACATGCTACAACTGGATTTCAATACATGAAAACAAAGCACATTCTCCAACTGGAACTCCACTGCACGAACGTACAGCACATGCTTCAGCCAGAACACCAGTGTACAAATGCATTGCAGATAGTCCAACCGGAATCCAACACGGAAACATACAGCAAAGGCTACAATCATTATTCCCATACATGAACACACAGGACCTGCTACAACCTCAATTCCAATACACGATCCCATAACACATGCTCCAATTGGACGGAATTCCAATACATGAACACATAGCACATGCCCCAACTGGATCTCCAATACATGAACACACAGCACATGCTCCAAACGCAATTCCTATACACAATAACAGAGAGCATGCTCCAACCACACTACAAATAAATGAACACCAAGCACATGCTCCAACCGGAACTCCAAACACAAACACACAACACATGCACCAAATGAAATATGAATACATGAATGCACGGCAAATAATCCAACTGGATGTGCAATACATGAACACACAGCATGTGCTCTAACTGGAATTCCAATACACGAACCCATAGAACATGCTCCATCCAGAGTTCCAATACACAAATGCACAGCCCATCTCCAATCAGATCTCCAATACATGCAAACACAGCACGTGCTATAACCAGAAATCCCATACACGAACACACATGACATGCTCCAACTGGAACTCCAATACATTAACACACAGCATGTACTATAACCAGAACTCCAATACACGAATGAACAGCACATGCTCCAACAGAAATACCTCTTCGCCAACACATAGCAATTGCACCAACCGAAACTCCAATACATTAACACACAACACATGCTCCAACCTGAATTCCAATACACGAATGCACAGCAAATGCTCCAACTGGAATTCTAATACAAGATGACACAGCACGTGCTATAACCAGTACTCCCATACACGAACACACAGCACATGCTCCAAATGGAACTCCAATACATTAACACAAAGCACGTGCTATAACCAGAACTCCAATACACGAATGAACAGCACTTCCTCCAACAGAAATACCTCTTCGCCAACACATAGCAATTGGTCCAACCGAAACTCCAATACATTAACACACAGCACAAGCTCCAACTGGAACTCCAATACATGAACACACAGCATGTGCTCAAACCGGAATTCCAATATATGAACCCGCAGCACATGCTCCATCCGGAGTTCCAATACATGAACTCATAGAATATGCTTTAACCAGAATAAAAATACATGAACACCCAGCACATGCTCCAAACGGAACTCTTAAATATGAATGCTCTGCGCACGCTCCAATCTGAATTCAAATACACAAACACACAGCACATTCTCCAACTGGAACTCCAATGCACGAACGTACAGCACATGCTTCAGCCAGAACTCCAGTGTACAAATGCATTGCAGATGGTCCAACCGGAATTCCAACACGGGAACATACAGGAAATGCTACAATCATTATTCCCATACATGAACACACAGGACATGCTCCAACCTCAATTCCAATACACGATCCCATAACACATGCTCCAATTGGACAGAATTCCAATACATGAACACACAGCACATGCCCCAACTGGATGTCCAATACATCAACACACAGGACATGCTCCAAACGCAATTCCTATACACAATAATAGAGCGCATGCAACAACCTCACTACAAATAATTGAACACCAAGCACATGCTCCAACCGGAACTCCAAACACAAACACACAACACATGCACCAAATGAAATATGAATACACGAATGCACGGCACATGATCCAACCGGATGTGCAATACATGAACACACAGCATGTGCTCTAACTGGAATTCCAATACACGAACCTATGGAACATGCTCCATCCAGAGTTCCAATATATAAATGCACAGCCCATGCTCCAATCAGATCTCCAATACATGCAAACACAGCACGTGCTATAACCAGAAATCCCATACACGAACACACATGACATGCTCCAACTGGAACACCAATACATTAACACACAGCACGTACTATAACCAGAACTCCAATACACGAATGAACAGCACATGCTCCAACAGAAATACCTCTTCGCCAACACATAGCAATTGCTCCAACCGAAAGTCCAATACATTAACACACAACACATGCTCCAACCTGAATTCCAATACATGAATGCACAGCACATGCTCCAACTGGAATTCTAATACAAGATGACACAGCACGTGCAATATCCAGAACTCCCATACACAAACATACAGTACATGCTCCAAATGGAACATCAATGCTTTAACACACAGCACGTACTATAACCTGAACTCCAATACACGAATGAACAGCACATGCTCCAAAAGAAATACCTCTTCGCCAACACATAGCAATTGCTCCAGCCGAAACTCCAATACAATAACACACAGCACATGTTCCAACTGGAACTCCAATGCATGAACACACAGCATGTGCTCTAACCAGAATTCCAATACACGAACCTACAGCACATGCTCCATCCGGAGTTCCAATACATGAACTCATAGAATATGCTTTATCCAGAAAAAAAATACATGAACACCCAGCACATGCTCCGAACGGTCTTAAATATGAATGCACTGCGCACGCTCCAACCTGAATTCCAATACACAAACACACAGCACATGCTCCAACTGAATTTCAATACATGAAAACACACACATTCTCCAACTGGAACTCCACTGCACGAACGTACAGCACATGCTTCAGCCAGAACAGCAGTGTACAAATGCATTGCAGATAGTCCAACCGGAATCCAACACGGAAACATACAGCAAATGCTGCGACCATAAATCCTATACATGAACACACAGGACATGCTCAGACCTGAATTCCAATACACGATCCCATAACACATGCTCCAATTGGACGGAATTCCAATACACGAACACATAGCACATGCCCCAACTGGATCTCCAATACATCAACACACAGCACATGCTCCAAACGCAATTCCTATACACAATAACAGAGCGCATGCTCCAACCACACTACAAATAAATGAACACCAAGCACATGCTCCAGCCGGAACTCCAAACACAAGCACACAACACATGCACCAAATGAAATATGAATACACGAATGCACGGCACATGATCCAACAGGATGTGCAATACATGAACACACAGCATGTGCTCTAACTGGAATTCCAATACACGAACCCATAGAACATGCTCCATCCAGAGTTCCAATACACAAATGCACAGCCCATGCTCTAATCAGATCTCCAATACATGCAAACACAGCACGTGCTATAACCAGAAATCCCATACACGAACACACATGACATGCTCCAACTGGAACTCCAATACATTAACACACAGCACGTACTACAACCAGAACTCCAATACACGAATGAACAGCACATGCTCCAACAGAAATACCTCTTCGCCAACACATAGCAATTGCACCAACCGACACTCCAATACATTAACACACAACACATGCTCCAACCTGAATTCCAATACACGAATGCACAGCAAATGCTCCAACTGGAATTCTAATACATGAACTCATAGAATATGCTTTAACCAGAATAAAAATACTTGAACACCCAGCACATGCTCCAAACGGAACACTTAAATTTGAATTCTCTGCGCATGCTCCAACCTGAATTCCAATACACAAACACACAGCACATGCTCCAACTGGATTTCAATACATGAAACACAGCACATTCTCCAGTTGGAACTCCGATGCACGAACGTACAGCACATGCTTCAGCCAGAACTCCAGTGTACAAAGGCATTGCAGATGGTCCAACCGGAATTCAAACACGGAAAGATACAGCAAATGCTACAATCATTATTCCCATACATGAACACACAGGACATGCTCCAACCTCAATTCCAATACACGATCCCATAACACATGCTCCAATTGAACGGAATTCCAATACATGAACACACAGCACATGCCCCAACTGGATCTCCAATTCATCAACACACAGCACATGCTCCAAACACAATTCCTATACACAATAACAGAGCGCATGCACCAACCTCACTACAAATAATTGAACACCAAGCACATGCTCCAACCGGAACTCCAAACACAACACATGCACCAAATGAAATATGAATACACGAATGCATGGCACATGATCCAACCGGATGTGCAATACATGAACACACAGCATGTGCTCTAACTGGAATTCCAATACACGAACCCATAAAACATGCTCCATCCAGAGTTCCAATACACAAATGCACAGCCCATGCTCCAATCAGATCTACAATACATGAAAACACAGCACGTGCTATAACCAGAAATCCCATACACGAACACACATGACATGCTCCAACTGGAATTCCAATACATTAACACACAGCACGTACTATAACCTGAACTCCAATACATGAATGAACAGCACATGCTCCAACAGAAATACCTCTTCGCCAACACATAGTAATTGCTCCAACCGAAACTCCAATACAATAACACACAGCACATGTTCCAACTGGAACTCCAATACATGAACACACAGCATGTGCTCTAACCGGAATTCCAATACATGAACCCGCAGCACATGCTCCATCCGGAGTTCCAATACATGAACTCATAGAATATGCTTTAACCAGAATAAAAATACATGAACACCCAGCACATGCTCCAAACGTAATTCTTAAATATGAATGCTCTGCGCACGCTCCAACCTGAATTCCAATACACAAACACACAGCACATGCTCCAACTGTATTTCAATACATGAAAAAACACCACATTCTCTAACTGGAACTTCAATGCACGAACGTACATCACATGCTTCAGCCAGAACTCCAGTGTACAAATGCATTGCAGATGGTCCAACCGGAATTCCAACACGGAAACATACAGCAAATGTTACAATCGTTATTCCCATACATGAACACACAGGACATGCTCCAACCTCAATTCCAATACACGATCCCATAACACATGCTCCAATTGGATGGAATTCCAATACATGAACACACAGCACATGCCCCAACTGGATCTCCAATACATCAACACACAGGATACGCTCCAAACGCAATTCCTATGCACAATAACTGAGCGCATGCAACAACCTCACTACAAATAATTGAACACCAAGCACATGCTCCAACCGGAACTCCAAACACAAACACACAACACGTGCACCAAATGAAATATGAATACATGAATGCACGGCACATGATCCAACCGGATGTGCAATACATGAACACACAGCATGTGCTCTAACTGGAATTCCAATACACGAACCCATAGAACATGCTCCATCCAGAGTTCCAATACACAAATGCACAGCCCATGCTCCAATCAGATCTCCAATACATGCAAACACAGCACGTGCTATAACCAGAAATCCCATACACGAACACACATGACATGCTCCAACTGGAACACCAATACATTAACACACAGCACGTACTATAACCAGAACTCCAATACACGAAGGAACTGCACATGCTCCAACAGAAATACCTCTTCGCCAACACATAGCAATTGCTCCAACCGAAAGTCCAATACATTAACACACAACACATGCTCCAACCTGAATTCCAATACATGAATGCACAGCACACGCTCCAACTGGAATTCTAATACAAGATGACACAGCACGTGCAATATCCAGAACTCCCATACACAAACATACAGTACATGCTCCAAATGGAACATCAATGCTTTAACACACAGCACGTACTATAACCTGAACTCCAATACACGAATGAACAGCACATGCTCCAAAAGAAATACCTCTTCGCCAACACATAGCAATTGCTCCAGCCGAAACTCCAATACAATAACACACAGCACATGTTCCAACTGGAACTCCAATGCATGAACACACAGCATGTGCTCTAACCAGAATTCCAATACACGAACCTACAGCACATGCTCCATCCGGAGTTCCAATACATGAACTCATAGAATATGCTTTATCCAGAAAAAAAATACATGAACACCCAGCACATGCTCCGAACGGTCTTAAATATGAATGCACTGCGCACGCTCCAACCTGAATTCCAATACACAAACACACAACACATGCTCCAACTGGATTTCAATACATGAAAACACACACATTCTCCAACTGGAACTCCACTGCACGAACGTACAGCACATGCTTCAGCCAGAACAGCAGTGTACAAATGCATTGCAGATAGTCCAACCGGAATCCAACACGGAAACATACAGCAAATGCTGCGACCATAAATCCTATACATGAACACACAGGACATGCTCAGACCTGAATTCCAATACACGATCCCATAACACATGCTCCAATTGGACGGAATTCCAATACACGAACACATAGCACATGCCCCAACTGGATCTCCAATACATCAACACACAGCACATGCTCCAAACGCAATTCCTATACACAATAACAGAGCGCATGCTCCAACCACACTACAAATAAATGAACACCAAGCACATGCTCCAGCCGGAACTCCAAACACAAGCACACAACACATGCACCAAATGAAATATGAATACACGAATGCACGGCACATGATCCAACAGGATGTGCAATACATGAACACACAGCATGTGCTCTAACTGGAATTCCAATACACGAACCCATAGAACATGCTCCATCCAGAGTTCCAATACACAAATGCACAGCCCATGCTCTAATCAGATCTCCAATACATGCAAACACAGCACGTGCTATAACCAGAAATCCCATACACGAACACACATGACATGCTCCAACTGGAACTCCAATACATTAACACACAGCACGTACTATAACCAGAACTCCAATACACGAATGAACAGCACATGCTCCAACAGAAATACCTCTTCGCCAACACATAGCAATTGCACCAACCGACACTCCAATACATTAACACACAACACATGCTCCAACCTGAATTCCAATACACGAATGCACAGCAAATGCTCCAACTGGAATTCTAATACAAGATGACACAGCACGTGCTATAACCAGAACTCCCATACACGAACACACAGCACATGCTCCAACTGGAACTCCAATACATTAACACAAAGCACGTGCTATAACCAGAACTCCAATACATGAATGAACAGCACTTCTTCCAACAGAAATACCTCTTTGCCAACATATAGCAATTGCTCCAACCGAAACTCCAATACATTAACACACAGAACAAGTTCCAACTGGAACTCCAATACATGAACACACAGCATGTGCTCCATCCGGAGTTCCAATACATGAACTCATAGAATATGCTTTAACCAGAATAAAAATACATGAACACCCTGCACATGCTCCAAACGGAACACTTAAATTTGAATTCTCTGCGCATGCTCCAACCTGAATTCCAATACAAAAACACACAGCACATGCTCCAACTGGATTTCAATACATGAAACACAGCACATTCTCCAGTTGGAACTCCAATGCACGAACGTACAGCACATGCTTCAGCCAGAACTCCAGTGTACAAAGGCATTGCAGATGGTCCAACCGGAATTCAAACACGGAAAGATACAGCAAATGCTACAATCATTATTCCCATACATGAACACACAGGACATGCTCCAACCTCAATTCCAATACACGATCCCATAACACATGCTCCAATTGAACGGAATTCCAATACATGAACACACAGCACATGCCCCAACTGGATCTCCAATTCATCAACACACAGCACATGCTCCAAACACAATTCCTATACACAATAACAGAGCGCATGCACCAACCTCACTACAAATAATTGAACACCAAGCACATGCTCCAACCGGAACTCCAAACACAACACATGCACCAAATGAAATATGAATACACGAATGCATGGCACATGATCCAACCGGATGTGCAATACATGAACACACAGCATGTGCTCTAACTGGAATTCCAATACACGAACCCATAAAACATGCTCCATCCAGAGTTCCAATACACAAATGCACAGCCCATGCTCCAATCAGATCTACAATACATGAAAACACAGCACGTGCTATAACCAGAAATCCCATACACGAACACACATGACATGCTCCAACTGGAACTCCAATACATTAACACACAGCACGTACTATAACCTGAACTCCAATACATGAATGAACAGCACATGCTCCAACAGAAATACCTCTTCGCCAACACATAGTAATTGCTCCAACCGAAACTCCAATACAATAACACACAGCACATGTTCCAACTGGAACTCCAATACATGAACACACAGCATGTGCTCTAACCGGAATTCCAATACATGAACCCGCAGCACATGCTCCATCCGGAGTTCCAATACATGAACTCATAGAATATGCTTTAACCAGAATAAAAATACATGAACACCCAGCACATGCTCCAAACGGAATTCTTAAATATGAATGCTCTGCGCACGCTCCAACCTGAATTCCAATACACAAACACACAGCACATGCTGCAACTGTATTTCAATACATGAAAAAACACCACATTCTCTAACTGGAACTTCAATGCACGAACGTACAGCACATGCTTCAGCCAGAACTCCAGTGTACAAATGCATTGCAGATGGTCCAACCGGAATTCCAACACGGAAACATACAGCAAATGTTACAATCGTTATTCCCATACATGAACACACAGGACATGCTCCAACCTCAATTCCAATACACGATCCCATAACACATGCTCCAATTGGATGGAATTCCAATACATGAACACACAGCACATGCCCCAACTGGATCTCCAATACATCAACACACAGGACACGCTCCAAACGCAATTCCTATGCACAATAACTGAGCGCATGCAACAACCTCACTACAAATAATTGAACACCAAGCACATGCTCCAACCGGAACTCCAAACACAAACGCACAACACGTGCACCAAATGAAATATGAATACATGAATGCACGGCACATGATCCAACCGGATGTGCAATACATGAACACACAGCATGTGCTCTAACTGGAATTCCAATACACGAACCCATAGAACATGCTCCATCCAGAGTTCCAATACACAAATGCACAGCCCATGCTCCAATCAGATCTCAAATACATGCAAACACAGCACGTGCTATAACCAGAAATCCCATACACGAACACACATGACATGCTCCAACTGGAACATCAATGCGTTAACACACAGCACATGCTATAACCAGAACTCCCATACACGAACACACAGCACATGCTCCAACTGGAACTCCAATTCATTAACACAAAGCACGTGCTATAACCAGAACTCCAATACACGAATGAACAGCACTTGCTCCAACAGAAATACCTCTTCGCCAACACATAGGAATTGCTCCAACCGAAACTCCAATACAATAACACACAGCACATGTTCCAACTGGAACTCCAATACATGAACACATAGCATGTGATCTAACCAGAATTCCAATACACGAACCCACAGCACATTCTCCATCTGGAGTTCCAATACATGAACTCATAGAATATGCTCCAACCAGAATAAAAATACATGAACACCCAGCACATGCTCCAAACGGAACTCTTAAATATGAATGCACTGCGCACGCTCCAACCTGAATTCCAATACACAAACACACAGCACACGCTACAACTAGATTTCAATACATGAAAACACAGCACATTCTCCAACTGGAACTCCAATGTACGAACGTACAGCACATTCTTCAGCCAGAACTCCAGTGTACAAATGCATTGCAGATGGTCCAACCGGAATTCCAACAAGGAAACATACAGCAAATGCTACAATCATTATTCCCATACATGAACACACAGGAAATGCTCCAACCTCAATTCCAATACACGATCCCATAACACATGCTCCAATTGGACGGATTACCAATAGATGAACACACAGCACATGCCCCAACTGGATCTCCAATACATCAACACACAACACATGCTCCAAACGCAATTCCTATACACAAGAACAGAGCGCATGCAGCAACCTCACTACAAATAATTGAACACCAAGCACATGCTCCAACCGGAACTCCAAACACAAACACACAACACATGCACCAAATGAAATATGAATACACGAATGCACGGCACATGATCCAACTGGATGTGCAATACATGAACACACAGCATGTGCTCAAACTGGAATTCCAATACACGAACCCATAGAACATGCTCCATCCAGAGTTCCAATACACAAATGCACAGCCCATGCTCCAATCACATCTCCAATACATGAAAACACAGGACGTGCTATAACCAGAAATCCCATACACGAACACACATGACATGCTCAAACTGGAACTCCAATACATTTACACACAGCACGTACTATAACCTGAACTCCAATACACGAATGAACAGCACATGCTCCAACAGAAATACCTCTTCGCCAACACATAGCAATTGCTCCAGTCGAAACTCCAATACAATAACACACAGCAAATGTTCCAATTTGAACTCCAATTCAAGAACACACAGCATGTGCTCTAACCAGAATTCCAGTACACGAACCCACAGCACATGCTCCATCCGGAGTTCCAATACATGAACTCATAGAATATGCTTTAACCAGAAAAAAAATACATGAACACCCAGCACATGCTCCGAACAGTCTTAAATATGAATGCACTGCGCACGCTCCAACCTGAATTCCAATACACAAACACAAAGCACATGCTCCAACTGGATTTCAATACATGAAAACAAAGCACATTCTCCAACTGGAACTCCACTGCACGAACGTACAGCACATGCTTCAGCCAGAACACCAGTGTACAAATGGATTGCAGATAGTCCAACCGGAATCCAACACGGAAACATACAGCAAATGCTGCGACCATAAATCCTATACATGAACACACAGGACATGCTCCAACCTGAATTCTAATACACGATCCCATAACACATGCTCCAATTGGACGGAATTCCAATACATGAACACATAGCACATGCCCCAACTGGATCTCCAATACATGAACACACAGCACATGCTCCAAACGCAATTCCTATACACAATAACAGAGCGCATGCTCCAACCACACTACAAATAAATGAACACCAAGCACATGCTCCAACCGGAACTCCAAACACAAACACACAACACATGCACCAAATGAAATATGAATACATGAATGCACGGCAAATAATCCAACCGGATGTGCAATACATGAACACACAGCATGTGCTCTAACTGGAATTCCAATACACGTACCCATAGAACATGCTCCATCCAGAGTTCCAATATACAAATGCACAGCCCATCTCCAATCCGATCTCCAATACATGCAAACACAGCACGTGCTATAACCAGAAATCCCATACACGAACACAAATGACATGCTCAAACTGGAACTCCAATACATTTACACACAGCACGTACTATAACCTGAACTCCAATACACGAATGAACAGCACATGCTCCAACAGAAATACCTCTTCGCCAACACATAGCAATTGCTCCAACCGAAACTCCAATACATTAACACACAACACATGCGCCAACCTGAATTCCAATACACGAATGCACAGCACATGCTCCAACAGGAATTCTAATACAAGATGACACAGCACGTGCTATAACCAGAACTCCCATACACAAACATACAGTACATTCTCCAAATGGAACATCAATGCGTTAACACACAGCACGTGCTATAACCAGAAATCCCATACACGAACACACAGCACATGCTCCAACTGGAACTCCAATTCATTAACACAAAACACGTGCTATAACCGGAACTCCAATACACGAATGAACAGCACTTGCTCCAACAGAAATACCTCTTCGCCAACACATAGCAATTGCTCCAACCGAAACTCCAATACAATAACACACAGCACATGTTCCAACTGGAACTCCAATACATGAACACACAGCAAGTGCTCTAACCAGAATTCCAATACACGAACCCACAGCACATGCTCCATCCAGAGTTCCAATGCATGAACTCATAGAATATGCTCCAACCGGAATAAAAATACATGAAAACCCAGCACATGCTCCAAACGGAACTCTTAAATATGAATGCACTACGCACGCTCCAACCTGAATTCCAATACACAAACACACAGCACATGCTCCAACTGGATTTCAATACATGGAAACACAGCACATTCTCCAACTGGAACTCCAATGCACGAACGTACAGCACATTCTTCAGCCAGAACTCCAGTGTACAAATGCATTGCAGATGGTCCAACTGGAATTCCAACATGGAAACATACAGCAAATGCTACAATCATACTTCCTATACATGAACACACAGGACATACTCCAACCTCAATTCCAATACACGATCCCATATCACATGCCCCAACTGGAGCTCCAATACATCAACACACAGCACATGCTCCAAACTCAATTCCTATACACAATAACAGAGCGCATGCTCCAACCACACTTCAAATAAATGAACACCAAGCACATGCTACAACCGGAACTCCAAACACAAACACAGAGCACATGCACCAAATGAAATATGAATACACGAATGCACGGCACATGATCCAACCGGATGTGCAATACATGAACACACAGCATGTGCTCTAACAGGAATTCCAATACACGAATCCATAGAACATGCTCCATCCAGAGTACCAATACACAAATGCACAGCCCATGCTCCAATCAGATCTACAATACATGAAAGCACAGCACGTGCTATAACCAGAAATCCCATACACGAACACACATGACATGCTCCAACTGGAACTCCAATACATTAACACACAGCACGTACTATAACCTGAACTCCAATACACGAATGAACAGCACATGCTCCAACAGAAATACCTCTTCGCCAACACATAGCAATTGCTCCAACCGAAACTCCAATACAATAACACACAGCACATGTTCCAACTGGAACTCCAATACATGAACACACAGCATGTGCTCTAACCGGAATTCCAATACACGAACGCACAGCACATGCTCCATCCGGAGTTCCAATACATGAACTCATAGAATATGCTTTAACCAGAAAAAAAATACATGAACACCCAGCACATGCTCCAAACGGTCTTAAATATGAATGCACTGCGCACGCTCCAACCTGAATTCCAATACACTAACACACAGCAGATGCTTCAACTGGATTTCAATACATGAAAACACAGCACATTCTCGAACTGGAACTCCACTGCACGAACATACAGCACATGCTTCAGCCAGAACTCCAGTGTACAAATGCATTGCAGATGGTCCAACCGGAATTCCAACATGGAAACATACAGCAAATGCTA
Organism: Narcine bancroftii; assembly: GCF_036971445.1. Taxonomy (NCBI): domain Eukaryota; kingdom Metazoa; phylum Chordata; class Chondrichthyes; order Torpediniformes; family Narcinidae; genus Narcine; species Narcine bancroftii. Next base: position 5,770 of record NW_027211862.1, on the reverse strand, counting down.
CAATCATACTTCCTATACATGAACACACAGGACATACTCCAACCTCAATTCCAATACACGATCCCATAACACATGCTCCAATTGGACGGAATACCAATACATGAACACATAGCACATGCCCCAACTGGATCTACAATACATCAACACACAGCACATGCTCCAAACGCAATTCCTATACACAATAACAGAGCGCATGCTCCAACCACACTACAAATAAATGAACACCAAACACATGCTCCAACCGGAACTCCAAACAAAACACACAACACATGCACCAAATGAAATATGAATACATGAATGCACGGCAAATATTCCAACCGGATGTGCAATACATGAACACACAGCATGTGCTCTAACTGGAATTCCAATACACGAACCCATAGAACATGCTCCATCCAGAGTTCTAATACACAAATGCACAGCCCATGCTCTAATCAGATCTCCAATACATGCAAATACAGCACGTGCTATAACCAGAAATCCCATACACGAACACACATGACATGCTCCAACTGGAACTCCAAAACATTAACACACAGCACGTACTATAACCAGAACTCCAATACACGAATGAACAGCACATGCTCCAACAGAAATACCTCTTCGCCAACACATAGCAATTGCTCCAACCGAAACTCCAATACATTAACACACAACGCATGCGCAAACCTGAATTCCAATACACGAATGCACAGCACATGCTCCAACAGGAATTCTAATACAAGATGACACAGCACGTGCTATAACCAGAACTCCCATACACAAACATACAGTACATTCTCCAAATGGAACATCAATGCGTTAACACACAGCACATGCTCTAACCAGAAATCCCATACACGAACACACAGCACATGCTCCAACTGGAACTCCAATTCATTAACACAAAGCACTTGATATATCCAGAACTCCAATACAAGAATGAACAGCACTTGCTCCAACAGAAATACCTCTTCGCCAACACATAGCAATTGCTCCAACCGAAACTCCAATACAATAACACACAGCACATGTTCCAACTGGAACACCAATACATGAACACACAGCATGTGCTCTAACCAGAATTCCAATACACGAACCCACAGCACATGCTCCATCCGGAGTTCCAATACATGAACTCATAGAATATGCTCCAACCAGAATAAAAATACATGAAAACCCAGCACATGCTCCAAACGGAACTCTTAAATATGAATGCACTGCGCACGCTCCAACCTGAATTCCAATACACAAACACACAGCACATGCTCCAACTGGATTTCAATACATGAAAACACAGCACATTCTCCAACTGGAACTCCAATGCACGAACGTACAGCACATTCTTAAGCCAGAACTCCAGTGTACAAATGCATTGCAGATGGTCAAACTGGAATTCCAACACGGAAACATACAGCAAATGCTACAATCATTATTCCCATACATGAACACACAGGACATGCTCCAACCTCCATTCCAATACACGATCCCATAACACATGCTCCAATTGGACGGAATTCCAATACATGAACACACAGCACATGCCCCAACTGGATCTCCAATACATGAACAGACAGCACATGCTCCAAACGCAATTCCTATACACAATAACAGAGCGCATGCTCCAACCACACTACAAATAAATGAACACCAAGCACATGCTCCAACCGGAACTCCAAACACAAACACACAACACATGCACCAAATGAAATATGAATACACGAATGCACGACACATGATCCAACCGGATGTGCAATACATGAACACACAGCATGCGCTCTAACTGGAATTCCAATACACGAACCCATAGAACATGCTCCATCCAGAGTTCCAATACACAAATGCACAGCCCATGCTCTAATCAGATCTCCAATACATGCAAATACAGCACGTGCTATAACTAGAAATCCAATACACGAACACACATGACATGCTCCAACTGGAACTCCAATACATTAACACACAGCACGTACTATAACCAGAACTCCAATACACGAATGAACAGCACATGCTCCAACAGAAATACCTCTTCGCCAACACATAGCAATTGCTCCAACCGAAACTCCAATACAATAACACACCGCACATGTTCCAACTGGAACACCAATACATGAACACACAGCATGTGCTCTAACCAGAATTCCAAAACACGAACCCACAGCACATGCTCCATCCGGAGTTCCAATACATGAACTCATAGAATATGCTCCAACCAGAATAAAAATACATGAAAACCCAGCACATGCTCCAAACGGAACTCTTAAATATGAATGCACTGCGCACGCTCCAACCTGAATTCCAATACACAAACACACAGCACATGCTCCAACTGGATTTCAATACATGAAAACACAGCACATTCTCCAACTGGAACTCCAATGCACGAATGTGCAGCACATTCTTCAGCCAGAACTCCAGTGTACAAATGCAGTACATTATCCAAATGGAACATCAATGCGTTAACACACAGCACGTGCTATAATCAGAAATCCCATACACGAACACACAGCACATGCTCCAACTGGAAATCCAATTCATTAACACAAAGCACGTGCTATAACCAGAACTCCAATACACGAATGAACAGCACTTGCTCCAACAGAAATACCTCTTCGCCAACACATAGCAATTGCTCCAACCGAAACTCCAATACAATTACACCCAGCACATGTTCCAACTGGAACTCCAATACATGAACACACAGCATGTGCTCTAACCAGAATTCCAATACACGAACACACAGCACATGCTCCATCCGGAGTTCCAATACACGAACTCATAGAATATGCTCCAACCAGAATAGAAATACAGGAAAACCCAGCTCATGCTCCAAACGGATCTCTTAAATATGAATGCACTGCGCACGCTCCAACCTGAATTCCAATACACAAACACACAGCACATGCACCAACTGGATTTCAATACATGAAAACACAGCACATTCTCGAACTGGAACTCCAATTCACGAACGTACAGCACATTCTTCAGCCAGAACTCCAGTGTACAAATTCATTGCAGATGGTCAAACTGGAATTCCAACACGGAAACATACAGCAAATGCTACAATCATTATTCCCATACATGAACACACAGGACATGCTCCAACCTCAATTCCAATACACGATCCCATAACACATGCTCCAATTGGACGGAATTCCAATACATGAACACACAGCACATGCCCCAACTGGATCTCCAATACATGAACACACAGCACATGCCCCAACTGGATCTCCAATACATGAACACACAGCACATGCTCCAAACGCAATTCCTATAGACAATAACAGCGCATGCTCCAACCACACTACAAATAAATGAACACCAAGCACATGCTCCAACCGGAACTCCAAACACAACACATGCACCAAATGAAATATGAATACACGAATGCACGCCACATGATCCAACTGGATGTGCAATACATGATCACACAGCATGTGCTCTAACTGGAATTCCAATACACGAACCCATAGAACATGCTCCATCCAGAGTTCCAATACACAAATGCACAGCCCATGCTCTAATCAGATCTCCAATCCATGCAAATACAGCACGTGCTATAACCAGAAATCCCATACACGAACACACATGACATGCTCCAACTGGAACTCCAATACAATAACACACAGCACGTACTATAACCAGAACTCCAATACACGAATGAACAGTACATGCTCCAACAGAAATACCTCTTCGCCAACACATAGCAATTGCTCCAACCGAAACTCCAATACATTAACACACAACACATGCGCCAACCTGAATTCCAATACACGAATGCACAGCACATGCTCCAACAGGAATTCTAATACAAGATGACACAGCACGTGCTATAACCAGAACTCCCATACACAAACATACAGTACATTCTACAAATGGAACATCAATGCGTTAACACACAGCACGTGCTATAACCAGAAATCCCATACACGAACACACAGCACATGCTCCAACTGGAACTCCAATTCATTAACACAAAGCACGTGCTATAACCAGAACTCCAATACACGAATGAACAGCACTTGCTCCAACAGAAATACCTCTTCGCCAACACATAGCAATTGCTCCAACCGAAACTCCAATACAATTACACACAGCACATGTTCCAACTGGAACTCCAATACATGAACACACAGCATGTGCTCTAACCAGAATTCCAATACACGAAACCACAGCACATGCTCCATCCGGAGTTCCAATACATGAACTCATAGAATATGCTCCAACCAGAATAAAAATACATGAAAACCGAGCTCATGCTCCAAACGGAACTCTTAAATATGAATGCACTGCGCACGCTCCAACCTGAATTCCAATACACAAACACACAGCACATGCTCCAACTGGATTTCAATACATGAAAACACAGCACATTCTCCAACTGGAACTCCAATGCACGAACGTACAGCACATTCTTCAGCCAGAACTCCAGTGTACAAATGCATTGCAGATGGTCAAACTGGAATTCCAACACGGAAACATACAGCAAATGCTACAATCATTATTCCCATACATGAACACACAGGAAATGCTCCAACCTCAATTCCAATACACGATCCCAATACACATGCTCCAATTGGACGGAATTCCAATACATGAACACACAGCAAATGCCCCAACTGGATCTCCAATACATGAACACACAGCAAATGCTCCAAACGCAATACCTATACACAATAACAGAGCGCATGCTCCAACCACACTACAAATAAATGAACACCAAGCACATGCTCCAACCGGAACTCCAAACACAACACATGCACCAAATGAAATATGAATATACGAATGCATGGCACATGATCCAACCGGATGTGCAATACATGAACACACAGCATGTGCTCTAACTGGAATTCCAATACACGAACCCATAGAACATGCTCCATCCAGAGTACCAATACACAAATGCACAGCCCATGCTCCAATCAGATCTACAATACATGAAAGCACAGCACGTGCTATAACCAGAAATCCCATACACGAACACACATGTCATGCTCCAACTGGAACTCCAATACATTAACACACAGCACGTACTATAACCAGAACTCCAATACACGAATGAACAGCACATGCTCCAACAGAAATACCTCTTCGCCAACACATAGCAATTGCTCCAACCGAAACTCCAATACAATAACACACAGCACATGTTCCAACTGGAACTCCAATACATGAACACACAGCATGTGCTCTAACAGGAATTCCAATACACGAACCCACAGCACATGCTCCATCCGGAGTTCCAATACATGAACTCATGGAATATGCTTTAACCAGAAAAAAAATACATGAACACCCAGCACATGCTCCAAACGGTCTTAAATATGAATGCACTGCGCACGCTCCAACCTGAATTCCAATACACTAACACACAGCACATGCTTCAACTGGATTTCAATACATGAAAACACAACACATTCTCCAACTGGAACTCCACTGCACGAATGTACAGCACATGCTTCAGCCAGAACTCCAGTGTACAAATGCATTGCAGATGGTCCAACCGGAATTCCAACATGGAAACATACAGCAAATGCTACAATCATACTTCCTATACATGAACACACAGGACATACTCCAACCTCAATTCCAATACACGATCCCATAACACATGCTCCAATTGGACGGAATACCAATACATGAACACATAGCACATGACCCAACTGGATCTCCAATACATCAACACACAGCACATGCTCCAAACGCAATTCCTATACACAATAACAGAGTGCATGCTCCAACCACACTACAAATAAATGAACACCAAGCACATGCTCCAACCGGAACT